>NC_092228.1:26476206-26573706 GCF_036320965.1 Panulirus ornatus
GCCTGTGTATGGTATAGTGAAGGTGCAGGTCTGGCCTGTGTATGGTATAGTGAAGGTGCAGGTCTGGCCTGTGTATGGTATAGTGAAGGTGCAGGGTCTGGCCTGTGTATGGTATAGTGAAGGTGCAGGTCTGGCCTGTGTATGGTATAGTGAGTGTGTGGGTCTGGCCTGTGTATGGTATAGTGAAGGTGCAGGTCTGGCCTGTGTATGGTATAGTGAAGGTGCGGGTCTGGCCTGTGTATGGTATAGTGAAGGTGCAGGTCTGGCCTGTGTATGGTATAGTGAAGGTGCAGGTCTGGCCTGTGTATGGTATAGTGAAGGTGCAGGTCTGGCCTGTGTATGGTATAGTGAAGGTGTGGGTCTGGCCTGTGTATGGTATAGTGAAGGTGCGGGTCTGGCCTGTGTGGGTCTGGCCTGATATATGCACCCAGCATGAGGCTCATTAAGGTAGTATTGGCATTATTGCCTGCTTCCCTCCCACCAGATGAAGGTCGCTATACAAGCTCGACCCAGAACACTAATTAAGGAATTATGGAAACATCAATCTTGACGACCAATTACGAACACCACACGTACACAGTGAACTACTGCCACGTACACACGTTCATACACATACATACATACATACATACATATACACACATACACACACATGCACACACACACACACACACACACACACACACACACACACATATATATATATATATATATATATATATATATATATATATATATATATATATATATATATATATATATATATATATATATAGAGTGAATTGGAGTCATGTGGTATACAGGGGTTGACGTGCTGTCAGTGGATTGAATCAAGGCATGTGAAGCGTCTGGGGTAAACCATGGAAAGCTGTGTAGGTATGTATATTTGCGTGTGTGGACGTGTGTATGTACATGTGTATGGGGGGGGGGCCATTTCTTTCGTCTGTTTCCTTGCGCTACCTCGCAAACGCGGGAGACAGCGACAAAGTATAAAAAAAAAAAAAAAAAAAAAAAAATATATATATATATATATATATATATATATATATATGTATATATGCTCATCCTCCTCGAAGGCTCAGAGTGGGTTGTCTAAATGTGTGTAGATGTAACCAAGATGAGAAAAAAGGAGAGATAGGTAGTATATTTGAGGAAAGGAACCTGGATGTTTTGGCTCTGAGTGAAACGAAGCTCAAAGGTAAAGGGGAAGAATGGTTTGGGAATGTCTTGGGAGTAAAGTCAGGGGTTAGTGAGAGGACAAGAGCAAGGGAAGGAGTAGCACTACTCCTGAAACAGGAGTGGTGGGAGTATGTGATAGCGTGTAAGAAAGTAAACTCTAAATTGATATGGGTAAAACTGAAAGTGGATGTCGAGAGATGGGTGATTATTGGTGCATATGCACCTGGGCATGAGAAGAAAGATCATGAGAGGCAAGTGGTTTGGGTGCAGCTGAATGAGTGTATTACTAGTTTTGATGCACGAGACCGGGTTATAGTGATGGGTGATTTGAATGCGATGATGAATAATGTAGGCAGTTGAGGGAATAATTGGTGTACATGGGGTGTTCAGTGTTGTAAATGGAAATGGTGAAGAGCTTGTAGATTTATGTGCTGAAAAAGGACTGGTGATTGGGAATACCTGGTTTAAAAAGAGATCTACATAAATATGCGTATGTAAGTAGAAGAGATGGCCAGAGAGCGTTATTGGATTACGTATTAATTGATAGGCGCGCGAAAGAGAGACTTTTGGATGTTAATGTGCTGAGAGGTGCAACTGGAGGGATGTCTGATCATTACCTTGTGGAAGCGAAGGTGAAGATTTGTAGAGGTTTTCAGAAAAGAAGAGTGAATGTTGGGGTGAAAAGAGTGGTGAGAGTAAGTGAGCTTGGGAAGGAGACTTGTGTGAGGAAGTACCAGGAGAGACTGAGTACAGAATGGAAAGTGGTGAGAACAAAGGACGTAAAGGGAGTAGGGGAGGGATGGGATGTATTTAGGGAAGTAGTGGTGGCTTGCGCAAAAGATGCTTGTGGCATGAGAAGCGTGGGAGGTGGGCAGATTAGAAAGGGTAGTGAGAGGTGGATGAAGAAGTAAGATTATTAGTGAAAGAGAAGAGAGAGGCATTTGGACGACTTTTGCAGTGAAATAATGCAAATGACTGGGAGATGGATAAAAGAAAGAGGCAGGAGGTCAAGAGAAAGGTGCAAGAGGTGAAAAAGAGGGCAAATGAGAGATGGGGTGAGAGAGTATCATTAAATTTTAGGGAGAATAAAAAGATGTTTTGGAAGGAGGTAAATAAAGTGCGTAAGACAAGGGAACAAATGGGAACATCAGTGAAGGGGGCTAATGGGGAGGTGATAAAAAGTAGTGGTGATGTGAGAAGGAGATGGAGGGAGTATTTCGGAGGTTTGTTGAATGTGTTTGATGATAGAGTGGCAGATATAGGGTGTTTTGGTCGAGGTGATGTACAAAGTGAAAGGGCTAGGGAGAATGATTTGGTAAATAGAGAAGAGGTAGTAAAAGCTTTGCGGAAGATGAAAGCCGGCAAGGCAGCGGGTTTGGATGGTATTGCAGTGGAAGTTATTGAAAAAGGGGATGACTGTATTGTTAACTGGTTGGTAAGGTTAGTTAATGAATGTATGACTCATGGTGAGATGTCTGAGGATTGGCGGAATGCTTGTATAGTGCCATTGTACAAAGGCAAAGGGGATAAGAGTGAGTGCTCAAATTACAGAGGTATAAAAAAAAAAAAAGTTTGTTGAGTATTCCTGGTAAATTATATGGGAGGGTATTGATTGAGAGGGTGAAGGCACGTACAGAGCATCAGATTGGGGAAGAGCAGTGTGGTTTCAGAAGTGGTAGAGGATGTGTGGATCAGGTGTTTGCTTTGAAGAATGTATGTGAGAAATACTTAGAAAAGCAAATGGATTTGTATGTAGCATTTATGGATCTGGAGAAGGCATATGATAGAGTTGATAGAGATGCTCTGTGGAACGTCTTAAGAATATATGGTGTGGGAGGCAAGTTGTTAGAAGCAGTGAAAAGTTTTTATCGAGGATGTAAGGCATGTGTACGTGTAGGAAGAGAGGAAAGTGATTGGTTCGCAGTGAATGTAGGTTTGCGACAGGGGTGTGTGATGTCTCCATAGTTGTTTAATTTGTTTATGGATGGGTTGTTAGGGAGGTGAATGCAAGAGTTTTGGAAAGAGGGGCAAGTATGCAGTCTGTTGTAGATGAGAGAGCTTGGGAAGTGAGTCAGTTGTTTGCTGATGATACACCGCTGGTGTCTGATTCTGGTGAGAAACTGCAGATGCTGGTGACTGAGTCTGGTAAAGTGTGTGAAAGAAGAAAGCTGAGAGTAAATGTGAATAAGAGCAAGTTATTAGGTACAGTAGGGTTGAGGGTCAAATCAACTGGGAGGTAAGTTTGAATGGAGAAAAACTGGAGGAAGTGAAGTGTTTTAGATATCTGGGAGTGGATCTGGCAGCGGATGGATCCATGGAAGCGGAAGTGAATCTTCGGGTGGGGTAGGGGGCGAAAGTTCTGGGAGCGTTGAAGAATGTGTGGAAGTCGAGAACATTATCTCGGAAAGCAAAAATGGCTATGTTTGAAGGAGTAGTGGTTCCAACAATTTTATATGGTTGCGAGGCGTGGGCTTTTAGATAGATTTGTGCGGAGGAGGGTGGATGTGTTGGAAAAGAGATGTTTGAGGACAATATGTGGTGTGAGGTGGTTTGATCGAGTAAGTAATGTAAGGGTAAGAGAGATGTGTGGAAATAAAAAGAGTGTGGTTGAGAGAGCAGAAGAGGGTGTTTTGAAAAGGTTTGGTCACATGGAAAGAATGAGTGACGAAAGATTGACCAAGAGGATGTATGTGTCAGAGGTGGAGGGAACGAGAAGTGGGAGACCAAATTGGAGGTGGAAAGATGGAGTGAAAAAGATTTTGATTGATCGGGGCCTGAACATGCGGGAGGGCGAAAGGCGTGCAAGGAACAGAGTGAATTGGAACGATGTGGTATACTGGGGTCGACGTGCTGTCAATGGATTGAACCAGGGCTTGTGAAGCGTCTGGGTTAAGCCATGGAAAGTTCTGTGGGGCGTGGAGGTGGAAAGGGAGCTGTGGTTTCGGTGCATTATTACATGACAGCTAGAGAGTGAGTGTGAACGAATGTGGCTTTTGTTGTCTTTTCCTAGCGCTACCTCGCGCACATGAGGGGGGAGGGGGTTGCTATTTTACGTGTGGCGAGGTGGCGATGGGAATGAATAAAGGCAGACAGTATGAATTATGTACATGTGTATATATGTATGTGTCTCTGTGTGTATATATATGTGTACATTGAGATGTATAGGCCTAAGTGGTGGTGTCCTGGGGTGGTGGTGTCCTGGGGTGGTGGTGTCCTGGGGTGGTGGTGTCCTGGTGTCCTGGAGTCCTGGGGTGGTGGTGTCCTGGGGTGGTGGTGTCCTGGGGTGGTGGTGTCCTGGTGTCCTGGAGTCCTGGGGTGGTGGTGTCCTGGGGTGGTGGTGTCCTGGGGTGGTGGTGTCCTGGTGTCCTGGGGTGGTGGTGTCCTGGTGTCCTGGAGTCCTGGGGTGGTGGTGTCCTGGGGTGGTGGTGTCCTGGTGCTGGTGGTGTGTCCCTGGTGTCCTGGAGTCCTGGGGTGGGGGTGTCCTGGGGTGGTGGTGTCCTGGGGTGGTGGTGTCCTGGGGTGGTGGTGTCCTGGTGTCCTGGAGTCCTGGGGTGGTGGTGTCCTGGGGTGGTGGTGTCCTGGGGTGGTGGTGTCCTGGGGTGGTGGTGTCCTGGTGTCCTGGAGTCCTGGGGTGGTGGTGTCCTGGGGTGGTGGTGTCCTGGGGTGGTGGTGTCCTGGTGTCCTGGTGTCCTGGGGTGGTGGTGTCCTGGGTGGTGGTGTCCTGGGGTGGTGGTGTCCTGGTGTCCTGGAGTCCTGGGGTGGTGGTGTCCTGGGGTGGTGGTGTCCTGGTGTCCTGGTGTCCTGGGGTGGTGGTGTCCTGGGGTGGTGGTGTCCTGGTGGTGGTGTCCTGGTGTCCTGGAGTCCTGGGTGGTGGTGTCCTGGGGTGGTGGTGTCCTGGTGTCCTGGTGTCCTGGGGTGGTGGTGTCCTGGTGTCCTGGTGTCCTGGGGTGGTGGTGTCCTGGGGTGGTGGTGTCCTGGGGTGGTGGTGTCCTGGGGTGGTGGTGTCCTGGTGTCCTGGAGTCCTGGGGTGGTGGTGTCCTGGGTGGTGGTGTCTGGGGTGGTGGTGTCCTGGTGTCCTGGAGTCCTGGGGTGGTGGTGTCCTGGGGTGGTGGTGTCCTGGTGTCCTGGTGTCCTGGGGTGGTGGTGTCCTGGGGTGGTGGTGTCCTGGGGTGGTGGTGTCCTGGGTGTCCTGGAGTCCTGGGGTGGTGGTGTCCTGGGGTGGTGGTGTCCTGGTGTCCTGGTGTCCTGGGGTGGTGGTGTCCTGGGTGGTGGAGTCCTGGGTGGTGGTGTCCTGGGTGGTGGTGTCCTGGTGTCCTGGATCCTGGGGTGGTGTGTCCTGGGGTGGTGGTGTCCTGGGGTGGTGGTGTCCTGGGGTGGTGGTGTCCTGTGTCCTGGTGTCCTGGGGTGGTGGTGTCCTGGGGTGGTGGTGTCCTGGTGTCCTGGTGTCCTGGGGTGTGGTGTCTGGGTGGTGGTGTCCTGGTGGTCGTGGTGTCCTGGGGTGGTGGTGCCTGGTGTCCGGGAGTCCTGGGGTGGTGTGTCCTTGGGTGGTGGGTGTCCTGGGGTGGTGGAGTCCTGGGGTGGTGGTGTCCTGGGGTGGTCGGTGTCCTGGGTGGTGGTGTCCATGGGGGTTGGTGGGTGTCCTGGGGGGGTGGTGTCCTGTGTCCTGGTGTCGCTGGGGTGGTGGTGTCCTGGTGGTCGTGGGTGTCCTGGGGGGTGGGTGTCCTTGGGTTGGTGGGTGTCCCTGGGGGGTGGTGTCCTGGGTGTGGTGTCCTGGGGTGGTGGTTGTCCTGGGTCTGGTGTCCTGGGGTGGTGGTGGGTCCTGGGGTCTGGTTGTCCCTGGGTGTGTGGGTGTCCTGGGGTTCTGGTGTCCTGGTTGGTGGGTGTCCTGGGGTCGTGGTGTCCTGGGGTGGTGGTGTCCTGGGGTGGTGGTGTCCTGGTGTCCTGGAGTCCTGGGGTGGTGGTGTCCTGGGGTGGTGGTGTCCTGGTGTCCTGGAGTCCTGGGGTGGTGGTGTCCTGGGGTGGTGGTGTCCTGGTGTCCTGGTGTCCTGGGGTGGTGGTGTCCTGGTTGGTGGAGTCCTGGTGTCCTGAGTGTCCTGGGGTGGTGGATGTCCTGGGTGGTGGTTGTCCTGGTGTCTGGTGTCCTGGGGTGGTGGTGTCCTGGGGTCTGGTGGTTCCTGGGGTGGTGGTGTCCTGGGTGGTGGTGTCCTGGGGTGGTGGTGTCCTGGTGTCCTGGTGTCCTGGTGTGTCATGGTGTGGTGTCCTGGGGTGGTGTGTCCTGGGGTGGTGCGTGTCCTGGGGTGGTGTTGTCCGGTGCTGGTCCTGGGGTGGTGGTGTCCTGGGTGGTGGTGTCCTGGTGTCTGGTGTCCTGGGGTGGTGGTGTCCTGGTGTCCTGGAGTCCTGGGGTGGTGGTGTCCTGGGTGGTGGTGTCCGGGGGTGGTCTGATGTCCTGGGTGGCGGTGGGTCCTGGGGGTGGTGTCCTGGTAAGTGTGTCCTGGGGTGGTGGTGTCCTGGGGTGGTGGTGTCCTGGGGTGGTGGTGTCCTGGGGTGGTGGTGTCCTGGTATGATACGTTGGAGGTATGAGCAGGGCCGTCCGTGACCTGGGTGGGTGGGAGGTAATAGGCTGTGCAGGGATGGCTGGCTGGCTGCCTAGCTCTCTCCCTGGCTGGTTGGGTGGCTGGCTGGCTGGTTGGCTAGCTGACTGGCTGGTTGGCTGGTTGGCTGGCTGGTTCGTTGTCTGGTTGGTTGGCTGGTTGTCTGGTTGGCTGGCTGGTTGTGTGGTTGGCTGGCTGGCTGGTTGGCTGGCTGGTTGTGTGGTTGGCTGGCTGGCTGGCTGGCTGGTTGGCTGGTTGGTTGTGTGGTTGGCTGGCTGGCTGGTTGGCTGGCTGGCTGGCTGGCTGGCTGGCTGGCTGGCTGGCTGGCTGGTTGTGTGGTTGGCTGGCTGGCTGGTTGGCTGGCTGGCTGGTTGGCTGGCTGGTTGTCTACTTGGCTAGCTGGTTGTGTGGCTGGCTGGCTGGCTGGCTGGTTGGCTGGCTGGCTGGTTGTCTGGTTGGCTGGCTGGTTGTCTGGTTGGCTGGCTGGCTGGCTGGCTGGTTGGCTGGCTGGTTGTGTGGTTGGCTTGCTGGCTGGTTGGCTGGTTGGCTGGCTGGTTGTGTGGTTGGCTTGCTGGCTGGTTGCCTGGCTGGCTGGCTGGCTGGCTGGCTGGCTGGCTGGTTGGCTGGCTGGCTGTCTAGTTGGCTGGCTGGTTGTGTGGCTGGCTGGCTGGCTGGCTGGCTGGTTGGATGGCTGGTTGTGTGGTTGGCTGGCTGGCTGGTTGGCTGGCTGCCTGGTTGGCTGGCTGGCTGGTTGGCTGGTTGGCTGGCTTGTTGTGTGGTTGGCTGGCTGGTTGTGTGGTTAACTGGCTGGCTGGTTGGCTGGCTGGCTGTCTAGTTGGCTGGCTGGTTGTGTGGCTGGCTGGCTGGCTGGCTGGCTGGTTGGCTGGCTGGTTGTGTGGTTGGCTGGCTGGCTGGTTGGCTGGCTGCCTGGTTGGCTGGCTGGCTGGTTGGCTGGTTGGCTGGCTGGTTGTGTGGTTGGCTGGCTGGCTGGTTGGCTGGCTGGCTGGTTGGCTGGCTGGTTGTCTACTTGGCTAGCTGGTTGTGTGGCTGGCTGGCTGGCTGGCTGGTTGGCTGGCTGGCTGGTTGTCTGGTTGGCTGGCTGGTTGTCTGGTTGGCTGGCTGGCTGGCTGGCTTGTTGGCTGGCTGGTTGTGTGGTTGGCTTGCTGGCTGGTTGGCTGGTTGGCTGGCTGGTTGTGTGGTTGGCTTGCTGGCTGGTTGCCTGGCTGGCTGGCTGGCTGGCTGGCTGGTTGGCTGGCTGGCTGTCTAGTTGGCTGGCTGGTTGTGTGGCTGGCTGGCTGGTTGGCTGGCTAGTTGGATGGCTGGTTGTGTGGTTGGCTGGCTGGCTGGCTGGTTGGTACGCCTCTGTGTGTGTCTGAGATGAAGTCTAGGGAAGTACTGTGTACTGCTGGGGCTAATCGGGTCAAGACAGTGTTGGGATGTGTTCTGTCATGCGTCACTGGCATAAGGTTGGGATGTACTTACCCCCCTACCTGGAGCAACCCCCTCCCCTCCCTCCTTCCTGTCTGGGAGAGTCAGGGAGAGTCAGGGAGAGTCTGTGGAGTCTGGGAGAGTCAGGGAGAGTCTGGGAGAGTCTGGGAGAGTCTGTGGAGTCTGGGAGAGTCAGGGAGAGTCTGGGAGAGTCTGTGGAGTCTGGGAGAGTCAGGGAGAGTCTGGGAGAGTCTGGGAGAGTCTGGGAGTATTTCCATTATCGCTGGAAGGCTGGGGAGTGTGCCAGCGATAGTGCCAGCGATAACCATTTCCCAGTGTTGACCCAGGGGGTCAGGGTCGACCCGTACAGGGACGTAACCCTCACCAGATAATCAGGTCATTATGCAGGTCACAGTACCGGGGTCATCATGGAGGGATGACTTAGGTCAATATGATCATGATAACACTTGATCATCACACGAATGAACCATTCCCATCCAGGATAGGACTGGGGAGAGGCTGGGGAGAGGCTGGGGAAAGGCCGGGGAGAAGCTAGGGAGAGGCGAGGGAGAGACTAGGGAGAGGCTGAGGAGAGGCTGGGGAGAGGCTGGGGAGAGGCTGGGGAGAGGCTGGGGAGAGGCTAGGGAGAGGCTAGGGAGAGGCTGGGGAGAGGAGAGGGAGAGGCGAGGGAGAGACTAGGGAGAGGCTGGGGAAAGGCTGTGGAGAAGCTAGGGAGAGGCAAGGGAGAGACTAGGGAGAGGCTGGGGAGAGGCTGGGGAGAGGCTGGGGAGAAGCTAGGGGAGGTGAGGGAGAGGCTGGGGAGAGGCTGGGGAGAGGCTGGGGAGAGGTTAGGGAGAGGCTAGGGAGAGCCTAGGGAGAGGTTGGGGAGAGGTTAGGGAGAGGCTAGGGAGAGGCGAGGGAGAGGCTGGGGAGAGGCTGGGGAGAGGCTGGGGAGAGGCTGGGGAGAGGCTGGGGAGAGGCTAGGGAGAGGCTGGGGAGAGGAGAGGGAGAGGCGAGGGAGAGACTAGGGAGAGGCTGGGGAAAGGCTGGGGAGAAGCTAGGGAGAGGCGAGGGAGAGACTAGGGAGAGGCTGGGGAGAGGCTGGGGGAGAAGCTAGGGGGAGGTGAGGGACTGGGAGGCTGGGGAGAGGCCTGGGAGAGGTAGGGAGAGGCTAGGGAGAGCTAGGGAGAGGCTGGGGAGTGGAAGGCTAGCAGGAGAGCGGGAAGCCTGGGGAGAGGCTGATGGGGAGCGAGGCTAGGGAAGCTGGAGAGGCTGGGGAAAGCTGGGGAGCTGGGGAGAGCTGGGAGAGGCTGGGGAGAGGCTGGGGAGAGGCTAGGAGAGCTGGGAGAGGCTGGGGAGAGGTTAGGGAGAGGCTGGGAGAGCTAGGGAAGGCGGGGAGAGGCTGGGAGAGGCTAGGGAGAGGCGAGGAAGTCTGGGAGAGCGGGGAGAGGCTGGGGAGAGCTGGAGAGGCTGGGAAAGCTAGGAAGGCTGGGGAGAGGCTGGGGAGAGGCTGGGAGAGCTGGGAAGTGGGAGAGGCGGGGAGAGGCTGGGAGAGGCTAGGGAGAGCTGGGGAGAGGCTAGGGAAGCCGGAGAGTGCTGGGGAGAAGCTGGAGAGGCTGGGGAAGGCTAGGGAACTGGGAGAGGCTGGGGAGAGGCTGGGAGAGGCTGGGAAGCGGGGAGAGACTAGGGAGAGGCTGGGGAGAGCTGGGGAAAGCTAGGGAGAGGCGGGGAGGGCTGGGGAGAGGCTAGGGAGAGCTGGGGAAGCTAGGGAGAGGCCGGGGAGGCTGGGAGAGGCTAGGGAGAGGCTGGGGAAAGTCTAGGGAGAGGCCGGGAGAGGCTGGGGAGGGCTGGGGAGAGGCTGGGGATTAGGGAGAGGCTGGGGAAAGTTAGGGAGGCCGGGGAGAGGCTGGGGAGAGGCTAGGAGAGGCGGGAAGCTGGGAGAGGCTGGGAGATGAGTCTAGGGAAGGCCTGGGAGAGGCTGGGGAGAGGCTAGGGAGAGGCTAGGTGGAAGAGTTAGGGAATGAAGGCTGGGGAGAGGCTGGGGAGAGGCTAGGGAGAGGCTGGGGAAAGTCTAGGGAGAGGCCGGGGAGGGCTGGGAGAGGCTAGGGAGAGGCTGGGGAAAGTCTAGGAGAGGCCGGGAGAGGCTGGGGAGAGGCTGGGGAGAGGCTGGTGAGAGGTTAGGGAGAGGCTGGGGAGAGGCTGGGGAGAGGCTGCGGAAAGTCTAGGGAGAGGCTAGGGAGAGTCTGGGGAGAGGCTAGGGAGAAGCTGGGGAGAGGCTGGGGAGAGGGCTGGGGAAAGTCTAGGGAGAGGCCGGGGAGAGGCTGGGGAGAGGCTAGGGAGAGGCCGGGGAGAGGCTGGGGAGAGGCTGGGGAGAGGCTGGGGAGAGCCTGGGGAGAGGCCGGGGAGAGGCTGGGGAGAGGCTGGGGAGAGGCTAGGGAGAAGCTGGGGAGAGGCTGGGGAGAGGCTGGGGAAAGTCTAGGAGAGGCCGGGGAGAGGCTGGGGAGAGGCTGGGGAAAGTCTAGGGAGAGGCTAGGGAGAGGCTGGGGAGAGGCTAGGGAGAGGCTGGGGAAAGTCTAGGGAGAGGCCGGGGAGAGGCTGGGGAGAGGCTGGGGAGAGGCTGGGGAAAGTCTAGGGAGAGGCCGGGGAGAGGCTGGGGAGGGGCTGGGGAGAGGCTGGGGAGAGGTTAGGGAGAGGCTGGGGAAAGTCTAGGGAGAGGCCGGGGAGAGGCTGGGGAGAGGCTGGGGAGAGGCTGGGGAGAGGTTAGGGAGAGGCCGGAGAGAGGCTGGGGAGAGGCTAGGGAGAGGCTGGGGAAAGTCTAGGGAGAGGCCGGGGAGAGGCTGGGGAGAGGCTAGGGAGAGGCTGGGGAAAGTCTAGGGAGAGGCCGGGGAGAGGCTGGGGAGAGGCTAGGGAGAGGCTGGGGAAAGTCTAGGGAGAGGCCGGGGAGTGGCTGGGGAGAGGCTGGGTAGAGGCTGGGGAAAGTCTAGGGAGAGGCCGGGGAGTGGCTTGGGAGAGGCTGGTGTGTAATTACTTACCGTAGTGCACAAGGAGGGAGGGAGGGAGGGAGGGAGGGGAGGGACTTACAACCATCATGCCCTTCTCAAGTACGTCATCCAGCCCACCTCCCAGGTCACAACACTCGCTCTGCCTCCTACAACACACGGCTCGTATAACAGGCGTCAAGTTTCATGTTATGATGTCATGTTCTTCATCCTTACATCATGTTATGATGTCATGTTTTTCATCCTTACATCATGTTATGATGTCATGTTCTTCTATCCTTACATCATGTTATGATGTCATGTTCTTCATCCTTACATCATGTTATGATGTAATGTTCTTCTATCCTTACATCATGTTATGATGTCATGTTCTTCATCCTTACATCATGTTATGATGTCATGTTCTTCTATCCATACATCATGTTATGATGTCATGTTCTTCATCCTTACATCATGTTATGATGTAATGTTCTTCTATCCTTACATCATGTTATGATGTCATGTCCTTCTATCCTTACATCATGTTATGATGTCATGTTCTTCTATCCTTACATCATGTTATGGTCTCATGTTCTTCTATCCTTACATCATGTTATGATGTCATGTTCTTCTATCCTTACATCATGTTATGATGTCATGTTCTTCATCCTTACATCATGTTATGATGTAATGTTCTTCTATCCTTACATCATGTTATGATGTCATGTCCTTCTATCCTTACATCATGTTATGATGTCATGTTCTTCTATCCTTACATCATGTTATGGTCTCATGTTCTTCTATCCTTACATCATGTTATGATGTCATGTTCTTCTATCCTTACATCATGTTATGATGTCATGTTCTTCATCCTTACATCATGTTATGATGTCATGTTCTTCTATCCTTACATCATGTTATGATGTCATGTCCTTCTATCCTTACATCATGTTATGATGTCATGTTCTTCTATCCTTACATCATGTTATGATGTCATGTTCTTCATCCTTACATCATGTTATGATGTCATGTCCTTCTATCCTTACATCATGTTATGATGTCATGTTCTTCTATCCTTACATCATGATATGGTCTCATGTTCTTCTATCCTTACATCATGTTATGATGTCATGTTCTTCATCCTTACATCATGTTATGATGTCATGTTCTTCATCCTTACATCATGTTATGGTCTCATGTTCTTCATCCTTACATCATGTTATGATGTTATGTTCTTCTATCCTTACATCAAGTTATGATGTCATGTTCTTCTATCCTTACATCATGTTATGGTCTCATGTTCTTCTATCCTTACATCATGTTATGATGTCATGTTCTTCATCCTTACATCATGTTATGATGTTATGTTCTTCTATCCTCACATCATGTTATGATGTCATGTTCTTCATCCTTACATCATGTTATGATGTAATGTTCTTCTATCCTTACATCATGTTATGATGTCATGTCCTTCTATCCTTACATCATGTTATGGTCTCATGTTCTTCTATCCTTACATCATGTTATGATGTCATGTTCTTCTATCCTTATATCATGTTATGATGTCATGTTCTTCTATCCTTACATCATGTTATGGTCTCATGTTCTTCTATCCTTACATCATGTTATGATGTAATGTTCTTCATCCTTACATCATGTTATGATGTCATGTTCTTCATCCTTACATCATGTTATGATGTCATGTTCTTCATCCTTACATCATGTTATGATGTCATGTTCTTCTATCCTTACATCATGTTATGATGTCATGTTCTTCTATCCTTATATCATGTTATGATGTCATGTTCTTCTATCCTTACATCATGTTATGATGTCATGTTCTTCTATCCTTACATCATGTTATGATGTCATGTTCTTCATCCTTACATCATGTTATGATGTATGTTCTTCATCCTTACATCATGTTATGATGTCATGTTCTTCATTCCTTACATCATGTTATGATGTAATGTTCTTCTATCCTTACATCATGTTATGATGTCATGTCCTTCATCCTTACATCATGTTATGATGTCATGTTCTTCTATCCTTACATCATGTTATGTGTCCATGTTCTTCATCCTTACATCTTGTTATGATGTCATGTTCTTCTATCCTTACATCATGTTATGATGTCATGTTCTTCATCCTTACATCATGTTATGATGTAATGTTCTTCTATCCTTACATCATGTTATGATGTCATGTTCTTCTATCCTTACATCATGTTATGATGTCATGTTCTTCTATCCTTACATCATGTTATGGTCTCATGTTCTTCTATCCTTACATCATGTTATGATGTAATGTTCTTCTATCCTTACATCATGTTATGATGTCATGTTCTTCATCCTTACATCATGTTATGATGTCATGTTCTTCATCCTTACACCATGTTATGATGTCATGTTCTTCTATCCTTACATCATGTTATGATGTCATGTTCTTCTATCCTTACATCATGTTATGGTGTCATGTTCTTCTATCCTTACATCATGTTATGATGTCATGTTCTTCTATCCTTATATCATGTTATGATGTCATGTTCTTCATCCTTACATCATGTTATGATGTAATGTTCTTCATCCTTACATCATGTTATGATGTCATGTTCTTCATCCTTACATCATGTTATGATGTCATGTTCTTCATCCTTACATCATGTTATGGTGTCATGTTCTTCTATCCTTACATCATGTTATGATGTCATGTTCTTCATCCTTACATCATGTTATGATGTAATGTTCTTCTATCCTTACATCATGTTATGATGTCATGTTCTTCTATCCTTACATCATGTTATGATGTCATGTTCTTCTATCCTTACATCATGTTATGATGTCATGTTCTTCATCCTTACATCATGTTATGATGTAATGTTCTTCTATCCTTACATCATGTTATGATGTCATGTTCTTCATCCTTACATCATGTTATGATGTCATGTTCTTCATCCTTACATCATGTTATGATGTCATGTTCTTCTATCCTTACATCATGTTATGATGTCATGTTCTTCTATCCTTACATCATGTTATGATGTCATGTTCTTCATCCTTACATCATGTTATGATGTCATGCTCTATCCTTACAACATGTTATGATGTCATGTTCTTCATCCATACATCATATTATGGTGTCATGTTCTTCTATCATTACATCATGTTATGACGTCATGCTCTTCTATCTTTACATCATGTTATGGTGTCATGTTCTTCCATCCTTACATCATGTTATGGTGTCATGTTCTTCTATCCTTACATCATGTTATGGTGTCACGTTCTTCATCCTTACATCATATTATGATGTCATGTTCTTCTATCCTTACATCATGTTATGATGTCATGTTCTTCATCCTTACATCATGTTATGATGTAATGTTCTTCTATCCTTATATCATGTTATGGTGTCACGTTCTTCATCCTTACATCATGTTATGGTGTCATGTTCTTCTATCCTTACATCATGTTATGATGTCATGTTCTTCATTCCTTACATCATGTTACGGTGTCATGTTCTTCTATCCTTACATCATGTTATGGTGTCATATTCTTCTTTCCTTACATCATGTTTTGATGTCATGTTCTTCTATCCTTACATCATATTATGGTGTCATGTTCTTCTATCCTTACATCATGTTATGGTGTCATGTTCTTCTATCCTTACATCATGTTATGATGTCATGTTCTTCTATCCTTACATCATGTTATGGTGTCATGTTGTTCTTTCCTTACATCATGTTATGATGTCATGTTCTTCATCCTTACATCATATTATGGTATCATGTTCTTCTATCCTTATATCATGTTATGATGTCATGTTCTTCTGTCCTTACATCATATTATGGTGTCATGTTCTATCCTTACATCATGTTATGGTGTCATGTTCTTCTATCCTTACATCATGTTATGGTGTCATGTTCTTCTTTCCTTACATCATGTTATGATGTCATGTTCTTCATCCTTACATCATATTATGGTGTCATGTTCTTCTATCCTTACATCATGTTATGATGTCATGTTCTTCTGTCCTTACATCATATTATGGTGTCATGTTCTATCCTTACATCATGTTATGGTGTCATGTTCTTCTATCCTTACATCATGTTATAATGTCATGTTCTTCAATCCTTACATCATGTTATGGTGTCATGTTCTTTCCTTACATCATGTTATGATGTCATGTTCTTCATCCTTATATCATATTATGGTGTCATGTTCTTCTATCCTTACATCATATTATGATGTCATGTTCTTCTATCCTTACATCATGTTATGGTGTCATGTTCTTATTTCCTTACATCATGTTATGATGTCATGTTCTTCTATCCTTACATCATATTATGGTGTCATGTTCTTCTTTCCTTACATCATGGTATGATGACATGTTCTTCTACCCTTACATCATGTTATGGTGTCATGTTCTATCTTGATAGCATAATATTGTCTCCAGTTGTTATAGCCCTGGAAGAACTGTTCACTCCTGACTTCATCAAACTGTATAGCACACTTTCAGGTTGCCCCTGACTCCTCTCTCTTCCACGACAGACAAATGAAATGCTTTTAACCATCTAATCCTGTTACCAACTTTGTTGTTAATCTCTGGACCTTCATCATGATGGGTTGTGACCAGACTTGGTAACACTGCTCTCCTGTGGTCATGCGTGCGTTGTGATCAGACTTGGTAATACTGCTTTCCTGTTTTCATGCGTGCGTTGTGACCAGACTTGGTAATACTGCTTTCCTGTGGTCATGCGTGCGTTGTGACCAGACTTGGTAACACTGCTCTCCTGTGGTCATGCGTGGGTTGTGACCAGACTTGGTAACACTGCTCTCCTGTGGTCATGCGTGGGTTGTGACCAGACTTAGTAACACTGCTTTCCTGTGGTCATGCGTGCGTTGTGACCAGACTTGGTAACACTGCTCTCCTGTGGTCATGCGTGGGTTGTGACCAGACTTGGTAACACTGCTCTCCTGTGGTCATGCGTGCGTTGTGACCAGACTTGGTAACACTGCTCTCCTGTGGTCATGCGTGCGTTGTGACCAGACTTGGTAACACTGCTCTCCTGTGGTCATGCGTGCGTTGTGACCAGACTTGGTAACACTGCTCTCCTGTGGTCATGCGTGCGTTGTGACCAGACTTGGTAACACTGCTCTCCTGTGGTCATGCGTGCGTTGTGACCAGACTTGATAACACTGCTCTCCTGTGGTCATGCGTGCGTTGCGACCAGACTTGGTAACACTGCTCTCCTGTGGTCATGCGTGGGTTGTGACCAGACTTGGTAACACTGCTCTCCTGTGGTCATGCGTGGGTTGTGACCAGACTTAGTAACACTGCTTTCCTGTGGTCATGCGTGCGTTGTGACCAGACTTGGTAACACTGCTCTCCTGTGGTCATGCGTGGGTTGTGACCAGACTTGGTAACACTGCTCTCCTGTGGTCATGCGTGCGTTGTGACCAGACTTGGTAACACTGCTCTCCTGTGGTCATGCGTGCGTTGTGACCAGACTTGGTAACACTGCTCTCCTGTGGTCATGCGTGCGTTGTGACCAGACTTGGTAACACTGCTCTCCTGTGGTCATGCGTGCGTTGTGACCAGACTTGGTAACACTGCTCTCCTGTGGTCATGCGTGCGTTGTGACCAGACTTGGTAACACTGCTCTCCTGTGGTCATGCGTGCGTTGTGACCAGACTTGATAACACTGCTCTCCTGTGGTCATGCGTGCGTTGTGACCAGACTTGGTAACACTGCTCTCCTGTGGTCATGCGTGCGTTGTGACCAGACTTGGTAACACTGCTTTCCTGTGGTCATGCGTGCGTTGTGACCAGACTTGGTAACACTGCTCTCCTGTGGTCATGCGTGCGTTGTGACCAGACTTGGTAACACTGCTCTCCTGTGGTCATGCGTGCGTTGTGACCAGACTTGGTAACACTGCTCTCCTGTGGTCATGCGTGCGTTGTGACCAGACTTGGTAACACTGCTCTCCTGTGGTCATGCGTGCGTTGTGACCAGACTTGATAACACTGCTCTCCTGTGGTCATGCGTGCGTTGTGACCAGACTTGGTAACACTGCTCTCCTGTGGTCATGCGTGCGTTGTGACCAGACTTGGTAACACTGCTTTCCTGTGGTCATGCGTGCGTTGTGACCAGACTTGGTAACACTGCTCTCCTGTGGTCATGCGTGCGTTGTGACCAGACTTGGTAACACTGCTCTCCTGTGGTCATGCGTGCGTTGTGACCAGACTTGGTAACACTGCTCTCCTGTGGTCATGCGTGCGTTGTGACCAGACTTAGTAACACTGCTCTCCTGTAGTCATGCATGCGTTGTGACCAGACTTGGTAACACTGCTCTCCTGTGGTCATGCGTGTGTTGTGACCAGACTTGGTAACACTGCTCTCCTGTGGTCATGCGTGCGTTGTGACCAGACTTGGTAACACTGCTCTCCTGTGGTCATGCGTGCGTTGTGACCAGACTTGGTAACACTGCTCTCCTGTGGTCATGCGTGCGTTGGAACCAGACTTGGTAACACTGCTCTCCTGTGGTCATTCGTGCCTTGTGACCAGACTTGGTAACACTGCTCTCCTGTGGTCATGCGTGCGTTGTGACCAGACTTGGTAACACTGCTCTCCTGTGGTCATGCGTGCGTTGTGACCAGACTTGGTAACACTGCTCTCCTGTGGTCATGCGTGCGTTGCGACCAGACTTGGTAACACTGCTCTCCTGTGGTCATGCGTGCGTTGTGACCAGACTTGGTAACACTGCTCTCCTGTGGTCATGCGTGCGTTGTGACCAGACTTGGTAACACTGCTCTCCTGTGGTCATGCGTGCGTTGTGACCAGACTTGGTAACACTGCTCTTCTGTGGTCATGCGTGCGTTGGAACCAGACTTGGTAACACTGCTCTCCTGTGGTCATTCGTGCCTTGTGACCAGACTTGGTAACACTGCTCTCCTGTGGTCATGCGTGCGTTGTGACCAGACTTGGTAACACTGCTCTCCTGTGGTCAGGCGTGCGTTGTGACCAGACTTGGTAACACTGCTCTCCTGTGGTCATGCGTGCGTTGCGACCAGACTTGGTAACACTGCTCTCCTGTGGTCATGCGTGCGTTGTGACCAGACTTGGTAACACTGCTCTCCTGTGGTCATGCGTGCGTTGTGACCAGACTTGGTAACACTGCTCTCCTGTGGTCATGCGTGCGTTGTGACCAGACTTGGTAACACTGCTCTCCTGTGGTCATGCGTGCGTTGTGACCAGACTTGGTAACACTGCTCTCCTGTGGTCATGCGTGCGTTGTGACCAGACTTGGTAACACTGCTCTCCTGTGGTCATGCGTGCGTTGCGACCAGACTTGGTAACACTGCTCTCCTGTGGTCATGCGTTCGTTGTGACCAGCTTCTCCTCCTGTGTGGCACGCTGGCCACACCTTAGAAAGGGTGCCGCTCCTCACACACACACATACACACACACACACACACACCACACACACACAAACGTTCCTGCTGCCTCTCATTTGCTGCCTCTCTCCTGCTGTCTTCCACCTGCTGCCTCTCATCTGCTGACTCTCACTTGTTGCGTAATATTAGAAATGGGGTCATCTTTCACTATGTTTCTCCTGTGGTACAGCAGGTAGCCTCCCCAGTGTCTCAGTAGGCACGGTAGCCTCCCCAGTGTCCCAGTAGGCACGGCAGCCTTCCCAGTGCCTCAGTAAGCACGGTAGCCTCCCCAGTGTCTCAGTAGGCACGGTAGCCTCCCCAGTGCCTCAGTAGGCATGGTAGCCTCCCCAGTGTCCCAGTAGGCACGGTAGCCTCCCCAGTGTCTCAATAGGCACGGTAGCCTCCCCAGTGTCTCAGTAGGCACGGTAGCCTCCCAGTGCCTTAGTAGGCACGGTAGCCTCCCCAGTGTCTCAGTAGGCATGGTAGCCTCCCCAGTGTCTCAGTAGGCACGGTAGCCTCCCCAGTGTCTCAGTAGGCACGGTAGCCTCCCCAGTGCCTCAGTAGGCACGGTAGCCTCCCCAGTGTCTCAGTAGGCACGGTAGCCTCCCCAGTGCCTCAGTAGGCATGGTAGCCTCCCCAGTGTCTCAGTAGGCACGGTAGCCTCCCCAGTGTCTCAGTAGGCACGGTAGCCTCCCCAGTGCCTCAGTGGGCACGGTAGCCTCCACAGTGCCTCAGTAGGCACGGTAGCCTCCACAGTGTCCTCAGTAGGCACGGTAGCCTCCCAAGTGCCTCAGTAGGCACGGTAGCCTCCCCAGTGCCTCAGTAGGCACGGTAGCCTCCCCAGTGCCTCAGTAGGCACGGTAGCCTCCCAGTGCCTCAGTAGGCACGGTAGCCTCCCCAGTGCCTCAGTAGGCACGGTAGCCTCCCCAGTGCCTCAATAGGTAAGGTAGCCTCCCCAGTGCCTCAGTAGGCACGGTAGCCTCCCCAGCGCCTCAGTAGGCACGGTAGCCTCCCGAGTGCCTCAGTAGGCACGGTAGCCTCCCCAGTGCCTCAGTAGGCATGGTAGCCTCCCCAGTGTCTCAGTAGGCACGGTAGCCTCCCCAGTGCCTCAGTAGGCATGGTAACCTTCCCAGTGTCTCAGTAGGCACGGTAGCCTCCCCAGTGCCTCAGTAGTCACGGTAGCCTCCCCAGTGTCTCAGTAGGCACGGTAGCCTTCCCAGTGCCTCAGTAGTCACAGTAGCCTCCCCAGTGTCTCAGTAGGCACGGTAGCCTCCCCAGTGCCTCAGTAGGCATGGTAACCTCCCCATTGTCTCAGTAGGGACGGTAGCCTCCCCAGTGCCTCAGTAGGCACGGTAGCCTCCCCAGTGCCTCAGTAGGCACGGTAGCCTCCCCAGTGCCTCAGTGGGCACGGTAGCCTCCCCAGTGCTTCAGTAGGCATGCTAGCCTCCCCAGTGTCTCAGTAGGCACGGTAGCCTCCCCAGTGTCTCAGTAGGCACGGTAGCCTCCTCAGAGCCTCAGTAGGCACGGTAGCCTCCCCAGTGCCTCAGTAGGCACGGTAGCCTCCCCAGTGTCTCAGTAGGCACGGTAGCCCCCCAAGTGCCTCAGTCGGCACGGTAGTCTCCCCAGTGTCTCAGTAGGCACGGTAGCCTCCCCAGTGCCTCAGTAGGCACGGTAGCCTCCCCAGTGTCTCAGTAGGCACGGTAGCCTCCTCAGTGCCTCAGTAGGCACGGTAGCCTCCCCAGTGTCTCAGTAGGCACGGTAGCCTCCCCAGTGCCTCAGTAGGCACGGTAGCCTCCCCAGTGTCTCAGTAGGTACGGTAGCCTCCCCAGTGCCTCAGTAGGCATGGTAGCCTCCCCAGTGTCTCAGTAGGCACGGTAGCCTCCCCAGTGTCTCAGTAGGCACGGTAGCCTCCCCAGTGTCTCAGTAGGCATGGTAGCCTCCCCAGTGTCTCAGAAGGCACGGAAGCCTCCCAATGCCTCAGTAGGCACGGTAGCCTCCCCAATGCCTCAGTAGGCACGGTAGCCTCCCCAGTGCCTCAGTAGGCACGGTAGCCTCCCCAGTGCCTCAGTAGGCATGGTAGCCTCCCCAGTGCCTCAGTAGGCACGGTAGCCTCCCCAGTGTCTCAGTAGGCACGGTAGCTTCCCCAGTCACTCAGTAGGCATGGTAGCCTCCCCAGTGCCTCAGTAGGCACGGTAGTCTCCCCAGTGTTTCAGAAGGCACGGAAGCTTCCCCAGTCCCTCAGTAGGCATGGTAGCCTCCCTAATGCCTCAGTAGGCACGGTAGCCTCCCCAATGCCTCAGTAGTCACGGTAGCCTCCCCAGTGCCTTAGTAGGCACGGTAGCCTCCCCAATGCCTCAGTAGGCACGGTATCCTCCCCAGTCCCTCAGTAGGCACGGTAGCCTCCCCAGTCCCTCAGTAGGCATGGTAGCCTCCCCAGTGTCTCATTAGGCACGGTAGCCTCCCCAGTGCCTCAGTAGGCATGGTAGCCTCCCCAGTGTCTCAGTAGGCACGGTAGCCTCCCCAGTGTCTCAGTAGGCACGGTAGCCTTCCCAGTGTCTCAGTAGGCACGGTAGCCTCCCCAGTGCCTCAGTAGGCACGGTAGCCTCCCCAGTCCCTCAGTAGTCACGGTAGCCTCCCCAATACCTCAGTAGGGACGGTAGCCTCCCCAGTGTCTCAGTAGGTACGGTAGCCTCCCCAGTCCCTCAGTAGGCACGGTTGTCTCACAGCGCCTCATTAGGCACGGTAGCCTCCCCAGTGTCTTAGTAGGCACGGTAGCCTCCCCAGTGCCTCAGTAGGGACGGTAGCCTCCCCAGTGACTTAGTAGGCACGGTAGCCTCTCCATTGTCTCAGTAGGCACGGTAGCCTCCCCATTGTCTCAATAGGCACGGTAACCTCCCCAGTCCCTCAGTAGGCACGGTAGCCTCCCCAGTGCCTCAGGAGGCATGGTAGCCTCCCCAGTGCCTCAGTAGGCACGGTAGCCTCCCCAGTGCCTCAGTAGGCACGGTTGCCTCACAGCGCCTCATTAGGCACGGTAGCCTCCCCAGTGTCTTAGTAGGCACGGTAGCCTCCCCAGTGCCTCAGTAGGGACGGTAGCCTCCCCAGTGACTTAGTAGGCACGGTAGCTTCCCCAGTGTCTCAGTAGGCACGGTAGCCTCCCCAGTGCCTCAGTAGGCACGGTAGCCTCCCCAGTGTCTCAGTAGGCACGGTAGCCTCCCCAGTGCCTCAGTAGGGACGGTAGCCCCCTAGTGCCTCAGTAGGGACGGTAGCCTCCCCAGTGTCTCAGTAGGCATGGTAGCCTCCCCAGTGTCTAAGTAGGCACGGTAGCTTCCCCAGTGCCTCAGTAGGCACGTTAGCCTCCCCAGTGTCTCAGTAGGGACGGTAGTCCCCCCAGTGCCTCAGTAGGCATGGTAGCCTCCCCAGTGTCTAAGTAGGCACGGTAGCCTCCCCAGTGCCTCAGTAGGGACGGTAGCCCCCCCCCCCAGTGCCTCAGTAGGCACGGTAGCCTCCCCAGTGTCTCAATAGGCATGGTAGCCTCCCCAATGCCTCAGTAGGCATGGTAGCCTCCCCAGTGTCTCAGTAGGCACGGTAGCCTCCCAAATGCCTCAGTAAACATGGTAGCCTCCCCAGTGTCTCAATAGGCATGGTAGCCTACCAATGCCTCAGTAGGCATGGTAGCCTCCCCAGTGTCTCAATAGGCATGGTTGCCTCCCCAGTGCCTCAGTAAGCATGGTAGCCTCCCCAGTGTCTCAATAGGCATGGTAGCCTCCCAATGCCTCAGTAGGCATGGTAGCCTCCCCAGTGTCTCAATAGGCATGGTAGCCTCCCCCAATGCCTCAGTAGGCATGGTAACCTCCCCAATGCCTCAGTAGGCATGGTAGCCTCCCCAATGCCTCAGTAAGCATGGTAGCCTCCCCAGTGTCTCAATAGGCATGGTAGCCTCCCCAGTGTCTCAATAGGCACGGTAGCCTCCCCAATGCCTCAGTAGGCATGGTAGCCTCCCCAATGTCTCAATAGGCATGGTAGCCTCCCCAATGCCTCAGTAGGCATGGTAGCCTTCCCAGTGTCTCAATAGGCATGGTAGCCTCCCCAATGCCTCAGTAGGCATGGTAGCCTCCCCAATGCCTCAGTAAGCATGGTAGCCTCCCCAGTGCCTCAGGAGGCACGGTAGCCTCCCCAGTGTCTCAATAGGCATGGTATTCTCCCCAATGCCTCAGTAAGCATGGTAGCCTCCCCAGTGCCTCAGGAGGCACGGTAGCCTCGCCAGTGTCTCAATAGGCACGGTAGCCTCCCCAGTATCACAATTGGTGTGGTAGTCTCCCCAGTGCCACATCTGGTCTACATCACTAGCAGGACTACTGCCCTATGGCTCCTTAGAGGGGGAGGGGGGGTGGCCACAACCTGGATATAACACTTCTTGTTGTTGACTGATTGAAGTGAAGATTGTGAGGCTACCTCATGCCTCTGGTCCATGAGGTAGCCTCATGAGGTACGTTCATGAGGTCGGCCCATGAGGTACAATGGTGAGTCTTTGGTCACATCCTACCATGTACATGTGGCACAGTGTTACTCTCTGGCCATATCTACCAGGTACATGTGGCCACAGTGTTACTCTCTGGCCATATCCTACCATGTACATGTGGCCACAGTGTTACTCTCTGGCCATATCCTACCATGTACATGTGGCCACAGTGTTACACTCTGACCATCAGTGTAGCGCCTCCATCAGTAGAGTTACGACAGGTTTCCATCAGTGTAGCGCCTCCATCACTAGAGTTACGAGAGGTTTCCATCAGTGTAGCACGATAGATGCTGGTCCTCCATGTCGCTCAGGTGTACATACAAGGGACGACAAGTGTGGGTCAGGTGTACATACAAGGACGACAAGTGTGGGTCAGGTGTACATACAAGGGACGACAAGTGTGGGTCAGATGTACAGACAAGGGACGACAAGTGTGGGTTAGGTGTACATACAAGGGACGACAAGTGTGAGTCAGATGTACAGACAAGGGACGACAAGTGTGGGTTAGGTGTACATACAAGGGACGACAAGTGTGGGTCAGGTGTACATACAAGGGACGACAAGTGTGGGTCAGGTGTACATACAAGGGACGACAAGTGTGAGTCATGTGTACATACAAGGGACGACAAGTGTGGGTCAGGTGTACATATAAGGGACGACAGGTGTGAGTCATGTGTACATACAAGGGTCGACAAGTGTGGGTCAGGTGTACATACAAAGGACGACAAGTGTGTCATGTGTACATACAAGGGTCGACAAGTGTGGGTCAGGTGTACATACAAGGGACGACCCAAGGGAGATTACTGAGTCCCATTGGCCAGTAAACCCAGGGAGACAACTTACACCATACAGTCAGTGAACCCAGGGAGACTACTGAGTCCCTCGGTCAGTGAACCCAGGGAGACTACCGAGTCCCTCGGTCAGTGAACCCAGGGAGAGCTAGGAGTCGGTCTAGACACATTCCTCTCCTGTGTCATCGTAACTTGGGTCTCAGGAAGCTTTGTGTGTCTTCCACAACAGCTTCAGTGTAAAAGGGAGACATATTAACAGTTGGCTCATAGTACAGGGAGAACCTTCACTCATGGTACAGGAAGATCCTTC
Organism: Panulirus ornatus; assembly: GCF_036320965.1. Classification (NCBI taxonomy): domain Eukaryota; kingdom Metazoa; phylum Arthropoda; class Malacostraca; order Decapoda; family Palinuridae; genus Panulirus; species Panulirus ornatus. Next base: position 26,500,436 of record NC_092228.1, read on the forward strand.
ACTCATGGTACAAGAAGATCCTTCACTCATGATACAGGAAGAACCTCCACTCATGGTACAGTGAGAACCTTCACTCATGGTACAGGAAGATCCTTCACTCATGGTACAGGAAGAACCTTCACTCATGATACAGGAAGATCCTTCACTCATGGTACAGTGAGAACCTTCACTCATGATACAGGAAGAACCTTCACTCATGGTACAGTAAGAACCTCCACTCATGGTACAGTGAGAACCTTCACTTATGGTACATGAAGAACCTCCACTCATGGTACAGGGAGAAACTTCACTCATGGTACAGGGAGAAACTTCACTCATGGTACAGTGAGAACCTTCACTCATGGTACAGCGAGAACCTTCACTCATGGTACAGTGAGAACCTTCACTCATGGTACAGGAAGATCCTTCACTCATGGCACAGGGAGAACCTTCACTCATGGTACAGTGAGAACCTTCACTCGTGGTATAGGAAGATACTTCACTCATGGTACAGGAAAATCCTTCACTCATGGTACAGTGAGAACCTTCACTCATGGTACAGGAAGAACCTTCACTCATGGTACAGTGAGAACCTTCACTCATGGTACAGGAAGATCCTTCACTCATGGTACAGGAAGATCCTTCACTCATGGCACAGGGAGAACCTTCACTCATGGTACAGGAAGAACCTTCACTCATGGTACAGTGAGAACCTTCACTCATGGTACAGGAAGATCCTTCACTCATGGTACAGGGAGAACCTTCACTCATGGTACAGGAAGAACCTTCACTCATGGTACAGGAAGAACCTTCACTCATGGTACAGGGAGAACCTTCACTCATGGTACAGTGAGAACCTTCAATCATATTTGCAGGGAGAACCTTCACTCATGGTACAGGAAGAACCTTCACTCATGGTACAGGAAGAACCTTCACTCATGATACAGGAAGAACCTTAACTCATGGTACAGTGAGAACCTTCACTCATGGTACAGGAAGAACCTTCACTCATGGTACAGGAAGAACCGTCACTCATGGTACAGGGAAAACTTCACTCATGTCTGCAGGGAGAACCTTCACTCATGGTACAGGAAGAACTTATGGTACAGGAAGAACCTTCACTCATGGTACAGGAGAACCTTCACTCATGTTCAGGGAGAACCTTCACTCATGGTACAGGAAGAACCTTTACTCATGGTACAGGAAGAACCTTCACTCATGGTACAGGAGAGAACCTTCACTCATGGTACAGGAGAACCTTCACTCATGGTACAGGAGAACCTTCACTCATGTACAGGAAGAACCTTCACTCATGGTACAGGAAGAACCTTCACTCATGGTCAGGAAGAACCTTCACTCAGGTACAGGAAGAACCTTCACTCATGGTACAGGAAGAACCTTCACTCATGTACAGGAAGAACCTTCACTCATGGTACAGGAGAACCGTCACTCATGGTACAGGGAAAACTTCACTCATGTCTGCAGGGAGAACCTTCACTCATGGTACAGGAAGAACTTATGGTACAGGAAGAACCTTCACTCATGTTTACAGGGAGAACCTTCACTCATGGTACAGGAAGATCCTTCACTCATGGTACAGGAAGAACCTTCACTCATGGTACAGGAAGAACCTTCACTCATGGTACAGGAAGAACCTTCACTCATGGTACAGGAAGAACCTTCACTCATGGTACAGGAAGAACCTTCACTCATGGTACAGTGAGAACCTTCACTCATGGTACAGGAAGAACCTTCACTCATGGTACAGGAAGAACCTTCACTCATGGTACGGAAACCTTCACTCATGGTCAGAAGAACCTTCACTCATGGTACAGGAAGAACCTTCACTCATGGTTACAGTGAGAACCTTCACTCATGTTACAGGAGAACCTTCACTCATGGTACAGGGAAGAACCTTCACTCATGGTACAGGAAGAACCTTCACTCATGGTACAGTGAGAACCTTCACTCATGGTACAGGAAGAACCTTCACTCATGGTACAGGAAGAACCTTCACTCATGGTACAGGAAGAACCTTCACTCATGGTACAGGAAGAACCTTCACTCATGGTACAGGGAGAACCTTCACTCATGGTAACAGGAAGAACCTTCACTCATGGTACAGGGAAGAACCTTCACTCATGGTACAGGAAGAACCTTCACTCATGGTACAGGAAGATCCTTCACTCATGGTACAGGAAGAACCTTCACTCATGGTACAGGAAGAACCTTCACTCATGGTACAGTGAGAACCTTCACTCATGGTAGCAGGAAGAACCTTCACTCATGGTACAGGGAGAACCTTCACTCATGGTACAGGAAGAACCTTCACTCATGGTACAGGAAGAACCTTCACTCATGGTACAGGAAGAACCTTCACTCATGGTACAGTGAAAACCTTCACTCATGGTACAGGAAGAACCTTCACTCATGGTACAGGAAGAACCTTCACTCATGGTACAGGAAGAACCTTCATTCATGGTACAGGAGAACCTTCACTCATGGTACAGGAAGAACCTTCACTCATGGTACAGGAAGAACCTTCACTCATGGTACAGTGAGAACCTTCACTCATGTTTGCAGGAAGAACCTTCACTCATGGTACAGGAAGAACCTTCACTCATGGTACAGGAAGAACCTTCACTCATGGTACAGTGAGAACCTTCACTCATGGTACAGTGAGAACCTTCACTCATGGTACAGGAAGAACCTTCACTCATGGTACAGGAAGATCCTTCACTCATGGTACAGGAAGAACCTTCACTCATGGTACAGTGAAAACCTTCACTCATGGTACAGGAAGAACCTTCACTCATGGTACAGGAAGAACCTTCACTCATGGTACAGGAAGAACCTTCATTCATGGTACAGGAAGAACCTTCACTCATGGTACAGGAAGAACCTTCACTCATGGTACAGGAAGAACCTTCACTCATGGTACAGGAAGATCCTTCACTCATGGTACAGGAAGAACCTTCACTCATGGTACAGTGAGAACCTTCACTCATGTTTGCAGGGAGAACCTTCACTCATGGTAGAGTGAGAACCTTCACTCATGTTTGCAGGGAGAACCTCTTCCCCGCCAGGGAAAGCGTTGCCTCATGGTAGAGGGAGAACCTCGCCCTTGTCAATACTATTGAGTGGTTTCCTATCAACATGAAGTCATAAATATGTCTTCACCAATAGTGAGGATAGAGAGTGAATCCATCACATGAGGGAAGACCCGACCGAGCTGGGCTGAGCCAGAGCCAGCAAGATGGAGAGTGTGATGTGGTGAGGGTCAGGATAGATCGTCATGATGATGTGCTTTGTGACGGCGATAGATGTTGCTCCGGGATAATGGCACTTGTGACGGCGATAGATAGAGGCAGTGGGTAGGAGGAGGGATAGGGTGAGGTTGTGCAGGCAAGAGAGATGGTTACGTATGATGAACAACACATGATGAAGGTTGTGGACACCGAGAAGTTCACAACATCATGATGAACATTACCCAGGTAATGTACAGGATGATGAACATTACCCAGGAAATGTACAGGATGATGAACATTACCCAGGTAATGTACAGGATGATGAACATTACCCAGGAAATGTACAGGATGATGAACATTACCCAGGTAATGTACAGGATGATGAACATTACCCAGGAAATGTACAGGATGATGAACATTACCCAGGTAATGTACAGGATGATGAACATTACCCAGGTAATATACAACATGATGAACATTACCCAGGTAATGTACAGGATGATGAACGTTACCCAGGTAATGTACAGAATGATGAACATTACCTAGGAAATGTACAGGATGATGAGCATTACCCAGGAAATGTACAGGATGATGAACATTAACCAATGTACAGGATGATGAACATTACCCAGGTAATGTACAGGATGATGAACATTACCCAGGTAATGTACAGGATGATGAACATTACCCAGGTAATGTACAGGATGATGAACATTACCCAGGTAATGTACAGGATGATGAACATTACCCAGGTAATATACAACATGATGAACATTACCCAGGTAATGTACAGGATGATGAACGTTACCCAGGTAATGTACAGGATGATGAACATTACCCAGGTAATGTACAGGATGATGAACATTACCCAGGTAATGTACAGGATGATGAACATTACCCAGGTAATATACAACATGATGAACATTACCCAGTTAATGTACAGGATGATGAACATTACCCAGGTAATGTACAGGATGATGAACATTACCCAGGTAATGTACAGGATGATGAACATTACCCAGGTAATGTACAGGATGATGAACATTACCCAGGTAGTATACAACATGATGAACATTACCCAGGTAATGTACAGGATGATGAACATTACCCAGGTAATGTACAGGATGATGAACATTACCCAGGTAATGTACAGGATGATGAACATTACCCAGGTAATATACAACATGATGAACATTACCCAGGTAATGTACAGGATGATGAACATTACCCAGGTAATGTACAGGATGATGAACATTACCCAGGTAATATACAACATGATGAACATTACCCAGGTAATGTACAGGATGATGAACATTACCCAGGTAATGTACAGGATGATGAACATTACCCAGGTAATGTACAGGATGATGAACATTACCCAGGTAATGTACAGGATGATGAACATTACCCAGGTAATATACAACATGATGAACATTACCCAGGTAATGTACAGGATGATGAACGTTACCCAGGTAATGTACAGGATGATGAACATTACCCAGGTAATATACAACATGATGAACATTACCCAGATAATGTACAGGATGATGAACATTACCCAGGTAATATACAACATGATGAACATTACCCAGGTAATGTACAGGATGATGAACATTACCCAGGTAATGTACAGGATGATGAACATTACCCAGGTAATATACAACATGATGAACATTACCCAGGTAATGTACAGGATGATGAACGTTACCCAGGTAATGTACAGAATGATGAACATTACCTAGGAAATGTACAGGATGATGAGCATTACCCAGGAAATGTACAGGATGATGAACATTAACCAATGTACAGGATGATGAACATTACCCAGGTAATGTACAGGATGATGAACATTACCCAGGTAATGTACAGGATGATGAACATTACCCAGGTAATATACAACATGATGAACATTACCCAGGTAATGTACAGGATGATGAACAATACCCAGGTAATGTACAGGATGATGAACAATACCCAGGTAATGTACAGGATGATGAACATTACCCAGGTAATGTACAGGATGATGAACAATACCCAGGTAATGTACAGGATGATGAACATTACCCAGGTAATGTACAGGATGATGAACATTACCCAGGTAATATACAACATGATGAACATTACCCAGGTAATGTACAGGATGATGAACGTTACCCAGGTAATGTACAGAATGATGAACATTACCTAGGAAATGTACAGGATGATGAGCATTACCCAGGAAATGTACAGGATGATGAACATTACCCAGGTAATGTACAGGATGATGAACAATACCCAGGTAATGTACAGGATGATGAACATTACTTGGGTTATGTGGAAGATGATGAACATTTATGTGAGTGTTCCTCAGTGGTCTGTGTGTTCAAGCAAATAGTACCAGTTACCTGAACTGATGACATACTGAGAGAGAGAGAGAGAGAGAGAGAGAGAGAGAGAGAGAGAGAGAGAGAGAGAGAGAGAGAGAGAGAGAGAGAGAGAGAGAGAGAGAGAGAGAGAGAGGTTATAATAACACAGATCATGATGAACCACAACCCAACAACCTCAGCTGGAGGATGTATCATAACCCTACGCACATGACAACACACATTCCACTCACTATGTTCAGTTGTGTGAAGTAATCATATGTCAATATACATAAAGGTGGTTTATGTGATGACATGTTATCATCGAAGACAACACAAGTTACTTCAAGATAACAACATCATCACATCGTCAGCTCACATGTTATATATATATATGATCATACTTTGTCGCTGTCTCCCGCGTTAGCGAGGTAGCGCAAGGAAACAGACGAAAGAATGGCCCAACCCACCCACATACACATGTATATACATACGTCCACACACACGCAAATATACATACCTATACATCTCAACGTATACATATATATATACACACACAGACATACATATATACACATGTACATAATTCATACTGTCTGCCTTTATTCATTCCCGTCGCCACCTCGCCACACATGGAATAACAACCCCCTCCCCGCTCATGTGTGCGAGGTAACACTAGGATTACTTCTCACAACTGAGCACAGTAAGTGGAATGTGTGTTGTAATGTCCGTAGGGTTATCATACATCCTCCATATCTTCAGTTGATCATTATAACAAACGTTCCTCCATATCTTCAGTTGATCATTATAACAAACGTTCCTCCACATCTTCAGTGGATCATTATAACAAACGTTCCTCCATATCTTCAGTGGATCATTATAACAAACGTTCCTCCATATCTTCAGTTGATCATTATAACAAACGTTCCTCCACATCTTCAGTGGATCATTATAACAAACGTTCCTCCATATCTTCAGTTGATCATTATAACAAACGTTCCTCCATATCTTCAGTGGATCATTATAACAAACGTTCCTCCATATCTTCAGTTGATCATTATAACAAACGTTCCTCCACATCTTCAGTGGATCATTATAACAAACGTTCCTCCATATCTTCAGTTGATCATTATAACAAACGTTCCTCCATATCTTCAGTTGATCATTATAACAAACGTTCCTCCACATCTTCAGTGGATCATTATAACAAACGTTCCTCCATATCTTCAGTTGATCATTATAACAAACGTTCCTCCATATCTTCAGTTGATCATTATAACAAACGTTCCTCCACATCTTCAGTGGATCATTATAACAAACGATCCTCCACATCTTCAGTTGATCATTATAACAAACGTTCCTCCATATCTTCAGTTGATCATTATAACAAACGTTTCTCCATATCTTCAGTTGATCATTATAACAAACGTTCCTCCACATCTTCAGTGGATCATTATAACAAACGTTCTTCCATATCTTCAGTTGATCATTATAACAAACGTTCCTCCATATCTTCAGTTGATCATTATAACAAACGTTCCTCCATATCTTCAGTTGATCATTATAACAAACGTTCCTCCATATCTTCAGTGGATCGTTATAACAAGCGTTCCTCCATATCTTCAGTTGATCATTATAACAAACGTTCCTCCATATCTTCAGTTGATCATTATGACAAACGTTCCTCCATATCTTCAGTTGATCATTATAACAAACGTTCCTCCATATCTTCAGTTGATCACTATGACAAACGTTCCTCCATATCTTCAGTGGATCATTATAACAAACGTTCCTCCATATCTTCAGTTGATCATTATAACAAACGTTCCTCCATATCTTCAGTGGATCATTATAACAAACTTTCCTCCATATCTTCAGTTGATCATTATAACAAACGTTCCTCCACATCTTCAGTTGATCATTATAACAAACGTTCCTCCATATCTTCAGTTGATCATTATAACAAACGTTCCTCCATATCTTCAGTTGATCATTATAACAAACGTTCCTCCATATCTTCAGTTGATCATTATAACAAACGTTCCTCCATATCTTCAGTTGATCATTATAACAAACGTTCCTCCATATCTTCAGTTGATCATTATATAAACATATTTATTCCTAACTTTGTGATAACTTGCAGCCAAAGTGAACAAGTTCTCTAGCCTCCCTACTATACCAAGTGTGGTGTTATAGTTCGCATGTTATAGTTGCGTGTTATAGTTGTCATTTTAGTTGACATTTATAGTTTTTCTGCATTCTATAGTTGATATTTATAATCAAGTTTCCTTTATGTTCATGGTCATTATAAGTTTAATTATAGTTGATATGTTACTGTTGTATTTAGTGGTTCATTTATAGTTTAATTTAGTTGATCATTTACAAGTTTATATTTAGTTGTATTATTAAATGTTCATATCTTCAGTTGATTATTTAAAGTTCTATTTATGTTATGGATTGCATTTATAGTTGCCTATGTTAGTTGATATTATATGCATGTTATATTGTAGTGATCATTTATAGTTTATATTTGTTGTATTATAAGTTGTATGTTATTGTTGTAATGTTTGATTGTATGTGTATTAGTTTATTTATGTTATCATAGTTATAGTCTTGATGTTATAGTTGTTATTTATGGGTTTATTATTATGGTTGTATGTTATGGTTGTATGTTATAGGTTGCATGTTATAGTTTGTATGTTATGTTGATGTTATGGTTGTATGTTATTGGTTTATTTATGTTGTATGTTATAGTTGTATGTTATGGTTGTATGTTATGGTTGTATGTATAGTTGTATTGTTATGTTGATTTATAGTTGTATGTTATAGTTGTATGTTTATGGTTGTATGTTATGGTTAGTTATGTTTAGTTGATATTTATGTATAGTTGTTATGTTATAGTTGTATGTTATGGTTGTATGTTATGGTTGTATGTTATAGTTGTAATGTTATAGTTGCATGTTATGGTTGTATGTTATAGTTGTATGTTATGGTTGTATTTATGGTTGTATGTTATGGTTGTATGTTATGGTTGTATGTTATAGTTGTATGTTATGGTTGTATGTTGTGGTTGTATGTTATAGGTTGTATGTTATGGTTGTATGTTATAGTTGTATGTTATGGTTGTATGTTATAGTTGTATGTTATGGTTGTTGTATGGTTGTATGTTATGAGCTGTATGTTATAGTTGTATGTTATGGTTGTATGTTATAGGTTGTATGTTATGGTTGTATGTTATAGTGTATGTTATAGTTGTATGTTATAGTTGTGATATGTTATGGTTGTATGTTATGGTTTGTATGTTTATGGTTGTATGTTATAGTTGTATGTTATGGTTGTATGTTGTGGTTGTATGTTATGGTTGTATGTTATGGTTGTATGTTATAGTTGTATGTTGTGGTTGTATGTTGTGGTTGTATGTTATAGTTGTATGATATAGGTTGTATTGTTATACTAGTTGTATGTTATGTTGTATGTTTATGTTGGTATGTTATGGTTGTATGTTATGGTTGTGTGTTATAGTTGTATGTATGGTTGTATGTTATAGGTTGTATGTTATGGTTGTATGTTATGGTTGTATGTTATGGTTGTATGTTATAGTTGTATGTTATGGTTGTATGTTATGGTTGTATGTTATGGTTGTATGTTATAGTTGTATGTTATGGTTGTATGTTATGGTTGTATGTTATAGTTGTATGTTATGGTTGTATGTTATAGTTGTATGTTATAGTTGTATGTTATAGTTGTATGTTATGGTTGTATGTTATAGTTGTATGTTATAGTTGTATGTTATGGTTGTATGTTATGGTTGTATGTTATAGTTGTATGTTATAGTTGTATGTTATGGTTGTATGTTATAGTTGTATGTTATGGTTGTATGTTATGGTTGTATGTTATAGTTGTATGTTATGGTTGTATGTTATGGTTGTATGTTATGGTTGTATGTTATAGTTGTATGTTATGGTTGTATGTTATGGTTGTATGTTATGGTTGTATGTTATAGTTGTATGTTATGGTTGTATGTTATGGTTGTATGTTATAGTTGTATGTTATGGTTGTATGTTATGGTTGTATGTTATAGTTGTATGTTATGGTTGTATGTTATGGTTGTATGTTATAGTTGTATGTTATGGTTGTATGTTATGGTTGTATGTTATAGTTGTATGTTATGGTTGTATGTTATGGTTGTATGTTATAGTTGTATGTTATGGTTGTATGTTATGGTTGTATGTTATAGTTGTATGTTATGGTTGTATTTTATAGTTGTATGTTATGGTTGTATGTTATAGTTGTATGTTATAGTGGAGGATGTTAACATGAGGAGGGAGGGATCTATGCCACACTAGACAATGGCTCGATCCTGAGAGTAGATATTAATGGTCACATTTGTATCCCCGACAACATGATTGTCGACTTAACCTACAAGGAAAAGGTTTCCACCACTCCCTCTCTCCCTCCTTCCCTCCCTCCCTCCCTCTCTCCTTCTATCCCTGCCTCCCTCCCTGCCTCCCTCCCTCCCTGCATCCCTGCCTGCCTCCCTTCCTCCCTCCCTCCCTTCCTGTATTGCTTCAGCTGTAGACAACCTCAAGAATGTCAACTAAGAAAACACATTTCATTTCAACTTCTCGCCAGCCAGACCTCCCTGATATATCAGCAGCCTTCCTGACTCCCTCCCTCCCTCCCTCCCTGGCTGGAGACAAAGGAAGAAGCTAATCAAACCTTTGTTATTGCTCCTTGGATCTCTGGCTGGCTGGCTGGCTGGCTGGCTGGCTGGCTCCCTGGCTGGTTCCCTGGATCCCTGGCTGACTGGCTTGCTGGCTGGCTGGCTGGCTGGCTCCCTGGCTGGCTCCCTGGCTGGCTCCCTGGATCCCTGGCTGACTGTCTTGCTGACTGGCTGGCTGGCTGGCTCCCTGGCTGGTTCCCTGGATCCCTGGCTGACTGGCTTGCTGGCTGGCTGGCTGGCTGGCTCCCCGGCTGACTCCCTGGCTGGCTCCCTGGATCCCTGGCTGACTGGCTTGCTGGATGGCTGGTTCCCTGGCTGGCTCCCTGGCTGGCTCCCTGGATCCCTGGTTGACTGGCTTGCTGGCTGGTTAGCTGGCTGGCTCCCTGGCTGGCTCCCTGGTTGGTTTCCTGGCTGGTTCCCTGGCTGGATCGCTGGCTGGCTTGCTGGCTTGCTGGCTCCCTGGCTGACTCCCTGGCGGGCTTCCTGGATCCCTGGCTGGTTCCCTGGCTGTTTCCCTGGCTGTTTCCCTGGCTGGCTCCCTGGCTGGTTCCCTGGCTGGTTCCCTGGCTGGCTTGCTGGCTGGATGGCTGGCTCCCTGGCTGGCTCCCTGGCGGGCTTCCTGGCTCCCTGGGTGGTTCCATGGCTGGTTAAATGGCTCCCTCGCTGGTTCCCTGGCTGCCTAGGTCCCTGGCTGGCTCCCTGGCTGGATGGCTGGTTCCCTGGCCGACCGGGTCCCTGGCTGGTTCTTTGGCTGGGTCCCTGGCTGGCTCCCTGGCTGGATGGCGGGTTCCCTGGCTTTCTCCCTGGTTGGCTCTCTGGCTGGTTTCCTGGCTGGCTCCCTGGCTGGTTCCCTGGCTGGCTCCCTGGCTGGTTCCCTGGCTGGCTTGCTGGCTGGATGGCTGGCTCCCTGGCTGGCTCCCTGGCGGGCTTCCTGGCTCCCTGGGTGGTTCCATGGCTGGTTAAATGGCTCCCTCGCTGGTCCCTGGCTGCCTAGGTCCCTGGCTGGCTCCCTGGCTGGATGGCTGGTTTCCTGGCTGGCTGGGTCCCTGGCTGGTTCTTTGGCTGGGTCCCTGGCTGGATCCCTGGCTGGATGGCGGGTTCCCTGGTTTTCTCCCTGGCTGGCTCTCTGGCTGGTTTCCTGACTGGCTCCCTGGCTGGTTCCCTGGCTGGTTCCCTGGCTTTCTCCCTGGCTGGCTCTCTGGCTGGTTCCCTGGCTGGCTCCCTGGCTGGTTCCCTGGCTGGCTCCCTGGCTGGTTCCCTGGCTGGCTCCCTGGCTGGTTCCCTGGCTGGCTCCCTGGCTGGCTCCCTGGCTGGTTCCCTGGCTTTCTCCCTGGCTGGCTCTCTGGCTGGTTCCCTGGCTGGCTCCCTGGCTGGTTCCCTGGCTAGCTCCCTGGCTGGTTCCCTGGCTGGTTCCCTAGCTGGTTCCCTGGCTTTCTCCCTGGCTGGCTCTCTGGCTGGTTCCCTGGCTGGCTCAATGGCTGGTTCCCTGGCTGGCTCCCTGGCTGCCTCCCTGGCTGGTTCCCTGGCTGGCTCCCTGGCTGGTTCCCTGTCTAGTTCCCTGGCTGGATCACTGGCTCCCTGTCTGGCTGGGTCTCTGGCTGGCTCCCTGGCTTCCTGGCTGGCTCCCTGGCTTCTGGCTGGCTCCCTGGCTGGTTCCCTGGCTGGTTCCCTGGCGGGCTTCCTGGCTACCTGGCTGGTTCCCTGGCTGGATCATTGGCTCCCTCGCTGGTTCCCTGGCTGGCTGGGTCCCTGGCTGGCTCCCTGGATGGATCGCTGGCTCCCTGGCTGGCTCCCTGGCTGGCTCACTGGCTGGCTCCCTGACGGGCTTCCTGTTCCCTGGCTGGCTCCCTGGCTGGCTTCCTAGCTGGCTCCCTAGCTGGCTCCCTGGCGGGCTTCCTGGCTGGCTCCCTGGCTGGTTCCCTGGCTGGCTCCCTGGCTGGCTCCCTGACGGGCCTCCTGGTCCTCTGGCTGGCTCCCTGGCTGGCTCCCTGGCTGGCTTCCTGCCGGGCTCCCTGGCTGGTTCCCTGGCTGGCTCCCTGGCTGGCTCCCTGACGGGCTTCCTGGTTCCCTGGCTGGTTCCCTGGCTGGCTCCCTGGCTGGTTCCCTGGCTGGCTCCATGACGGGCTTCCTGGTTCCATGGCTGGCTCCCTGGCTGGATCCCTGGCTGGTTCCCTGGCTGGTTCCCTGGCTGGTTCCCTGGCTGGCTCCCTGGCTGGTTCCCTGGCTGGCTCCCTGGCTGGCTCCCTGACGGGCTTCCTGGTCCCCTGGCTGGCTCCCTGGCTGGCTCCCTGGCTGGCTTCCTGGCGGGCTCCCTGGCTGGTTCCCTGGCTGGCTCCCTGGCTGGCTCCCTGACGGGCTTCCTGGTTCCTGGCTGGTTCCCTGGCTGGCTCCCTGGCTGGTTCCCTGGCTGGCTCCCTGGCTGGTTCCCTGGCTGGCTCCATGACGGGCTTCCTGGTTCCATGGCTGGCTCCCTGGCTGGCTCCCTGGCTTCCTGGCTGGTTCCCTGGCTGGTTCCCTGGCTGGCTCCCTTGCTGGTTCCCTGGCTAGCTCCATGACGGGCTTCCTGGGTCCCTGGCTGGCTCCCTGGCTGGCACCCTGGCTGGCTCCCTGGCTGGTTTCCTGGCTGGCTCCCTGGCTGGCTCCCTGACGGGCTTCCTGGTTCCCTGGCTGGCTCCCTGGCTGGCTTCCTGGCGGGCTCCCTGGCTGGCTCCCTGAAGGGCTTCCTGGTTCCCTGGCTGGCTCCCTGGCTGGCTTCCTGGCGGGCTCCCTGGCTGGCTCCCTGGCGGCCTTCCTGGCTGGTTCCCTGGATGGTTCCCTGGCTGGCTCCCTGGCTGGTTCCCTGGCTGGCTCCCTGGCTGGCTCCATGGCGGGCTTCCTGGTTCCCTGGCTGGCTCCCTGGCTGGTTCCTGGCTGGCTCCCTGGCTGGCTCCTGGCGGCTTCCCTGGCTGGTCCCTGGCCGCGCCCTGGATGGTTCCCTGGCTGGCTCCCTGGCTGGCTCCCGGGCTTCCTGGTTCCCTGGCTGGTTCCCTGGCTGGCTCCCTGGCGGGCTTCCTGGCTGGCTCCCTGGCTGGCTCCCTGGCTGGCTCCCTGGCTGGTTCCCTGGCTGGTTCCCTGGCTGGCTACCTGGCTGGTTCCCTGGCTGGCTCCCTGGGGCTTCTGGTTCCCTGGCTGGCTCCCTGGCTGGCTCCCTGGCGGGCTTCCTGGCTGGCTCCCTGGCGGGCTTCCTGGTTCCCTGGCTGGTTCCCTGGCTGGCTCCCTGGCTGGTTCCCTGGCTGGTTCCTGGCTGGTTCCCTGGTCCTGGCTCCCTGGCTGGCTCCCTGGCTGGCTCCCTGCTGGTCCTGGCTGTTCCCTGCGGTGCTTCCTGGCTGGCTCCCTGGCTGGCTCCCTGGCTGGTCCTGGCTCGGCTGTTCCCTGGCGGTTCTGGTTCCTGGCTGTCCCTGGCTGTCCTGCTGGCTCCCTGGCTTCCTGCTGGTTCCTGCTGGCCTGGCGGCTCCTGGTCCTGCTGGCTGCTGTCCCTGCGGCTTCCTGGCTCCCTGGCTGGTCCCTGGTGGTCCCTGGTGGCTTCCTGCGGCCTGGTCCTGCTGATCCTGGCGGTTCTGGCTTCCCTGGCTGGTCCTCTGCTCCTGGCTGGTATCCTGGCGGGTCCTCTGTTCCTGGCTGATCTCCTTGGCTGGCTGGTCCTGCCGATGGCTGCTGAGCGCCTGCTATCTCCATGCATGTCAACAGATCCTGCGGCTCCTGGCTTTCCTCGTTCATCTCTTTGTGTGGTCATAATCCACTAGCTCTCATGATAAGGACTTATTCCACTCTCATGATAAGGACATGCTACAAACCCTTCAAAAGGAATATCACAAACTCATGATAGGGACATATCTCACACTCTCATGATAAGACATATCTCACACCTCATGATAAGGACATATCTCACACTCTCATGATAAGGACATATCTCACACTCTATGATAAGGACATATCTCACAACCTCATGATAAGGACATATCTCACACTCTCATGATAAGGACATATCTCACAACCTCATGATAAGGATCATATCTCACAACCTCATGATAAGGACATATCTCACACTCTCATGATAAGGACATATCTCACACCCTCATGATAAGGACATATCTCACACTCATGATAAGGACATATCTCACACCCTCATGATAAGGACATATCTCACAACCTCATGATAAGGACATATCTCACACCTCATGATAAGGCCATATCTCACAACTTCATGATAAGGACATATCTCACACTCTCATGATAAGGACATATCTCACAACCTCATGATAAGGACATATCTCAAAACCTCATGATAAGGACATATCTCACACTCTCATGATAAGGACATATCTCACACTCTCATGATAAGGACATATCTCACAACCTCATGATAAGGACATATCTCACACCTCATGATAAGGACATATCTCACACCTCATGATAAGGACATATCTCACAACCTCATGATAAGGACATATCTCACACCTCATGATAAGGACATATCTCACAACCTCATGATAAGGACATATCTCCACACCTCATGATAAGGACATATCTCACACCTCATGATAAGGACATATCTCACAACTCATGATAAGGACATATCTCACACTCTCATGATAAGGACATATCTCACACCCTCATGATAAGGACATATCTCACACTCTCATGATAAGGACATATCTCAACCTCATGATAAGGACATATCCCACACTCATGATAAGGACATATCTCACACTCTCACATGATAAGGACATATCTCACACTCTGATAAGGACATATCTCACACTCTCATGATAAGGACATATCTCACACCTCATGATAAGGACATATCTCCACCTATGTGACTCATATAAGGACATATCTCACACCCCATGATAAGGACATATCTCACACTCTCATGATAAGGACATATCTCACACCTCATGATAAGGACATATCTCACACCTCATGATAAGGACATATCTCACACTCTCATGATAAGGACATATCTCACACTCATGATAAGGACATATAATCTCACCACCTCATGATAAGGACATATCTCACACCTCATGATAAGGACATATCTCACACCTCATGATAAGGACATATCTCACACCTCATGATAAGGACATATCTCACACCTCATGATAAGGACATATCTCACACTCTCATGATAAGGACATATCTCACATCTCATGATAAGGACATATCTCAACCTCATGATAAGGACATATCCACACCTCATGATAAGGACATATCTCACACTCTCATGATAAGGACATATCTCACAACCTCATGATAAGGACATATCTCACACCTCATGATAAGGACATATCTCACTCTCATGATAAGGACATATCTCACCTCATGATAAGGACATATCTCACACTCTCATGATAAGGACATATCTCACACCTCATGATAAGGACATATCTCACACCCTCATGATAAGGACTATATCTCACACTCTCATGATAAGGACATATCTCACAACTCTCATGATAAGACATATCTCACAACCCTCATGATAAGGAATATCTCACACCCTCCATGATAAGGACATTATCTCACACTCTCATGATAAGGACATTATCTCACACTCCATGATAAGGACATATCTCACACTCTCATGATAAGGACATATCTCACACCTCATGATAAGGACATATCTCACACCTCATGATAAGGACATATCTCACACCTCATGATAAGGACATATCTCCACACCTCATGATAAGGACATATCTCACACCTCATGATAAGGACATATCTCACACTCCTATGATAAGGACATATCTCACACTCTCATGATAAGGACATATCTCACACTCCTCATGATAAGGACATATCTCACACCTCATGATAAGGACATATCTCACACCCTATGATAAGGGACATATCTCACACCTCATGATAAGGACATATCTCACACTCTCATGATAAGGACATATCTCACACCTCATGATAAGGACATATCTCACACTCTCATGATAAGGACATATCTCACACTCTCATGATAAGGACATATCTCACACCTCATGATAAGGACATATCTCACACCCTCATGATAAGGACATATCTCACACTCTCATGATAAGGACATATCTCACACTCTCATGATAAGGACATATCTCACACCTCATGATAAGGACATATCTCACACTCTCATGATAAGGACATATCTCACACCTCATGATAAGGACATATCTCACACTCTCATGATAAGGACATATCTCACACCCTCATGATAAGGACATATCTCACACTCTCATGATAAGGACATATCTCACACCTCATGATAAGGACATATCTCACAACCTCATGATAAGGACATATCTCACAACCTCATGATAAGGACATATCTCACACTCATGATAAGGACATATCTCACACTCTCATGATAAGGACATATCTCACACTCTCATGATAAGGACATATCTCACACTCTCATGATAAGGACATATCTCACACCTCATGATAAGGACATATCTCACACCTCATGATAAGGACATATCTCACAACTCTCATGATAAGGACATATCTCACACTCTCATGATAAGGACATATCTCACACTCTCATGATAAGGACATATCTCACACCCTCATGATAAGGACATATCTCACACCTCATGATAAGGACATATCTCACACCTCATGATAAGAACATAACTCACAATCTCATGATAAGGACATATCTCACACCTCATGATAAGGACATATCTCACACCTCATGATAAGGACATATCTCACACTCTCATGATAAGGACATATCTCACACCTCATGATAAGGACATATCTCACACTCTCATGATAAGGACATATCTCACAACCTCATGATAAGGACATATCTCACACTCTCATGATAAGGACATATCTCACACTCTCATGATAAGGACATATCTCACACTCTCATGATAAGGACATATCTCACACTCTCATGATAAGGACATATCTCACAACCTCATGATAAGGACATATATCACAACCTCATGATAAGGACATATCTCACAACCTCATGATAAGGACATATCTCACAACCTCATGATAAGGACATATCTCACAACCTCATGATAAGAACATAACTCACACCCTCATGATAAGGACATATCTCACACCCTCATGATAAGAACATAACTCACACTCTCATGATAAGGACATGTCTCACACCCTCATGATAAGGACATATCTCACACCCTCATGATAAGAACATAACTCACACTCTCATGATAAGGACATATCTCACACTCTCATGATAAGGACATGAGTCTGTGTGCACGTGTGTGTACATGAGTCTGTGTGCACGTGTGTGTACATGAGTCTGTGTGCACGTGTGTGTACATGAGTTTGTGTGCAGGTGTGTGTGTACATGAGTCTGTGTGCACGTGTGTGTACATGAGTCTGTGTGCACGTGTGTGTACATGAGTCTGTGTGCAGGTGTGTGTGTACATGAGTCTGTGTGCAGGTGTGTGTACATGAGTCTGTGTGCACGTGTGTGTACATGAGTCTGTGTGCAGGTGTGTGTACATGAGTCTGTGTGCACGTGTGTATGTAAATGAGTCTGTGAGCACGTGTGTATGTGCACATGAGTCTGTGTGCAGGTGTGTGTGTACATGAGTCTGTGTGCAGGTGTGTGTACATGAGTCTGTGTACAAGTGTGTGTGTACATGAGTCTATGTGCAGGTGTGTGTGTACATGAGGCTGAGTGCACGTGTGTGTACATAAGTCTGTGTACACGTGTGTGTGTACATGAGTCTGTGTGCACGTGTGTGTACAGGAGTCTGTTTACACTTGTGTGTATACATGAGTCTGTATGCACGTGTGTGTACATGAGTCTGTGTGCAGGTGTGTGTTACATGAGTCTGTGTGCACGTGTGTGTACATGAGTCTGTGTGCACGTGTGTGTACATGAGTCTGTGTGCAGCGTGTGTGTACATGAGTCTGTGTACAGGTGTGTAGTACATGAGTCTGTGTGCACGTGTGTGTGTGTTACATGAGTCTGTGTGCAGGTGTGTGTACATGAGTCTGTGTGCATTGACATGAGTCTTGTGCACGTGTGTGGTACATGAGTCTGTGTGCACGGTGTGTGGTGGTGTACATGGTACTGTGTGCACGGTGTGTGTGTACATGAGTCTTGTGCAGTGTGTGTGTACATGAGTCTGTGTGACACGTGTGTGTTACATGAGTTCGTGTGTGACAGGTGTGTGGTGTACATGAGTCTGTGTGCAGGTGTGTGTACATGAGTCTGTGTGCAGGTGTGTGTACATGAGTCTGTGTGCACGTGTGTGTACATGAGTCTGTGTGCACGTGTGTGTACATGAGTCTGTGCACGTGTGTGTACATGAGTCTGTGTGCAGGTGTGTATACATGAGTCTGTGTGGAGGTGTGTGTGTACATGAATCTGTGTGCACGTGTATGTACATGAGTCTGTGGGCACGTGTGTGTACATGAGTCTGTGTGCAGGTGTGTGTTTATGAGTCTTTGTGCACGTGTGTATTTATGAGTCTGTGTGCAGGTGTGTGTACATGAGTCTGTGGTCACATGTGTGTACATGAGTCTGTGTGCGCGTGTGTGTTCATGAGTCTGTGTGCACGTGTATGTACATGAGTCTGTATGCAGGCGTGTGTGTACATGAGTCTGTGGGCACGTGTGTGTACATGAGTCTGTGTGCAGGCGTGTGTGTACATGAGTCTGTGTGCACGTGTGTGTACATGAGTCTGTGAGCAGGCGTGTATGTACATGAGTCTGTGTCCACGTGTGTGTGTACATGAGTCTGTGGGCACGTGTGTGTACATGAGTCTGTGTCACGTGTGTGTTTATGAGTCTGTGTCCACGTGTGTGTGTACATGAGTCTTTGTGCAAGTGTGTGTGCATGAGTCTGTGTGCACTTGTGTGTTTATGAGTCTGTTTGCACGTGTGTGTGTACATGAGGATCATCTGATCACGACCTGTGGCCCTCATGAGGCCAGTGTAGTGAGGCACCTCACAGTGAGTTTATGAGATCTCTCATCACCAGTCTAGTGAGGCTCCTCATAATATGTTCATGAGGGTCGCCGCTATTACTCTGCACAAAAGGGTTCACAATTGCTTCAAAGTTATTTCTTCTCTGTCACATTTCTCTCATTTTCTGTGTCATATTCATCTCATCTTCTGTGTCACATTCCTCTCATATTCTGTCATATTCTTCTCATCTTCTGTAGTACATTTCTCTCATCTTCTGTGTCACATTCCTCCCATCTTCTGTGTCACGTTCCTCCCATCTTCTGTGTCAAATTCTTTCCATCTTCTGTGTCACATTCCTCTCATCTTCTGTGTCACATTCCTCTCATCTTCTGTGTCACATTCCTCCCATCTTCTGTGTCACATTCCTCCCATCTTCTGTGTCAAATTCTTCCCATCTTCTGTGTCACATTCCTCTCATCTTCTGTGTCACATTCCTCCCATCTTCTGTGTCACATTCCTCCCATCTTCTGTGTCACATTCCTCTCATCTTCTGTGTCACATTCCTCCCATCTTCTGTGTCACATTCCTCCCATCTTCTGTGTCACATTCCTCCCATCTTCTGTGTCACATTCCTCTCATCTTCTGTGTCACATTCCTCCCGTCTTCTGTGTCACATTCCTCTCATCTTCTGTGTCACATTCCTCCCATCTTCTGTGTCACATTCCTCCCATCTTCTGTGTCACATTCCTCTCATCTTCTGTGTCACATTCCTCCCATCTTCTGTGTCACATTCCTCCCATCTTCTGTGTCACATTCCTCCCATCTTCTGTGTCACATTCCTCTCATCTTCTGTGTCACATTCCTCCCATCTTCTGTGTCACATTCCTCCAATCTTCTGTGTCACATTCCTCTCATCTTCTGTGTCACATTCCTCCCATCTTCTGTGTCACATTCCTCTCATCTTCTGTGTCACATTCCTCTCATCTTCTGTGTCACATTCCTCCCATCTTCTGTGTCACATTCCTCCCATCTTCTGTGTCACATTCCTCTCATCTTCTGTGTCACATTCCTCTCATCTTCTGTGTCACATTCCTCTCATCTTCTGTGTCACATTCCTCTCATCTTCTGTGTCACATTCCTCTCATCTTCTGTGTCACATTCCTCTCATCTTCTGTGTCACATTCCTCTCATCTTCTGTGTCACATTCCTCTCATCTTCTGTGTCACATTCCTCTCATCTCTTGTCACATTCCTCTCATCTCTGTGTCACATTCCTCTCATCTTCTGTGTCACATTCCTCTCATCTTCTGTCTCACATCCTCCATTCTCCATCCTCATCACGTTCACATCTCCTCTATCCAACCTCCTCTCTTATCATCTTCCTATCCCTCCCTCACTATCCTCCTCACTATCCCTCCACTATCCTCTCCCTCACTATCCTCCTACTATCTCTCCACTCACTATCTCCTCTCTCACTATCTCTCCCTCACTATCCCTCTCTCACTATCCCTCCCTCACTATCCCTCACTATCTTTCCCTCACTATCCCTCTCTCACTATCTCTCCCTCACTATCCCTCTCTCACTATCTCTCCTCACTATCCCTCCCTCACTATCCTCTCCCTCACTATCCCTCCCTCACTATCTCTCCCTCACTATCCCTCCCTCACTATCTCTCCCTCACTATCCCTCCTCACTATCTCTCCTTCACTATCCCTCCCTCACTATCTCTCCCTCACTATCCCTCCCTCACTATCTCTCCCTCACTATCCCTCCCTCACTATCTCTCCCTCACTATCCCTCTCTCACTATCTCTCCCTCACTATCCCTCCCTCACTATCTCTCCCTCACTATCCCTCTCTCACTATCTCTCCCTCACTATCCCTCCCTCACTATCTCTCCCTCACTATCCCTCCCTCACTATCTCTCCCTCACTATCCCTCCCTCACTATCTCTCCCTCACTATCCCTCTCTCACTATCCCTCCCTCACTATCCCTCCCTCACTATCTCTCCCTCACTATCCCTCCCTCACTATCACTCCCTCACTATCCTCCCTCACTATCCCTCCCTCACTATCCCTCCCTCACTATCCCTCCCTCACTATCTCTCCCTCACTATCCCTCTCTCACCATCTCTCCCTCACTATCCCTCCCTCACTATCTCTCCCTCACTATCCCTCTCTCACTATCCCTCCCTCACTATCCCTCCCTCACTATCCCTCCCTCACTATCCCTCCCTCACTATCCCTCCCTCACTATCTCTCCCTCACTATCCCTCTCTCACTATCTCTCCCTCACTATCCCTCCCTCACTATCTCTCCCTCACTATCCCTCCCTCACTATCCCTCCCTCACTATCCCTCCCTCACTATCTCTCCCTCACTATCCCTCCCTCACTATCTCTCCCTCACTATCCCTCTCCCCTCGTAACACAACCTGGATGGGCGGCAGCGGTAGGAGGAGGTTTACAATCCTGATCCGGCTGATGCCTCGCCTGGATGACCACAGCCTGGATGACCTCAGCCTGGATGACCACAGCCTGGATGACCACAGGACAGGAACGGATGAACCACAGCCTGGATGACCACAGGACAGGAACGGATAAACCACAGCCTGGATGACCACAGCCTGGATGACCACAGGACAGGAACGGATGAACCACAGTCTGGATGACCACAGGACAGGAACGGATAAACCACAGCCTGGATGACCACAGCCTGGATGACCACAGGACAGGAACGGATGAACCACAGCCTGGATGACCACAGGACAGGAACGGATAAACCACAGCCTGGATGACCACAGCCTGGATGACCACAGGACAGGAACGGATGAACCACAGTCTGGATGACCACAGGACAGGAACGGATAAACCACAGCCTGGATGACCACAGCCTGGATGACCACAGGACAGGAACGGATGAACCACAGCCTGGATGACCACAGGACAGGAACGGATGAACCACAGCCTGGATGACCACAGGACAGGAACGGATGAACCACAGCCTGGATGACCACAGGACAGGAACGGATGAACCACAGCCTGGATGACCACAGGACAGGAACGGATGAACCACAGCCTGGATGACCACAGGACAGGAACGGATGAACCACAGCCTGGATGACCACAGGACAGGAACGGATGAACCACAGCCTGGATGACCACAGGACAGGAACGGATGAACCACAGCCTGGATGACCACAGGGCAGGAAAGGATGAACCACAGCCTGGATGACCACAGGACAGGAACGGATGAACCACAGTCTGGATGACCACAAGACAGGAACGGATGAACCACAGCCTGGATGACCACAGGACAGGAACGGATGAACCACAGCCTGGATGACCACAGGACAGGAACGGATGAACCACAGCCTGGATGACCACAGCCTGGATGACCACAGGACAGGAACGGATGAACCACAGCCTGGATGACCACAGGACAGGAACGGATGAACCACAGCCTGGATGACCACAGGGCAGGAAAGGATGAACCACAGCCTGGATGACCACAGGACAGGAACGGATGAACCACAGTCTGGATGACCACAGGACAGGAACGGATGAACCACAGCCTGGATGACCACAGGACAGGAACGGATGAACCACAGTCTGGATGACCACAGGACAGGAACGGATGAACCACAGCCTGGATGACCACAGGACAGGAACGGATGAACCACAGTCTGGATGACCACAGGACAGGAACGGATGAACCACAGCCTGGATGACCACAGGACAGGAACGGATGAACCACAACCTGGATGACCACAGGACAGGAACGGATGAACCACAGTCTGGATGACCACAGGACAGGAACGGATGAACCACAGCCTGGATGACCACAGCCTGGATGACCACAGGACAGGAACGGATGAACCACAGCCTGGATGACCACAGGACAGGAACGGATGAACCACAGCCTGGATGACCACAGGACAGGAACGGATGAACCACAGCCTGGATGACCACAGGACAGGAACGGATGAACCACAGCCTGGATGACCACAGGGCAGGAACGGATGAACCACAGCCTGGATGACCACAGGACAGGAACGGATGAACCACAGTCTGGATGACCACAGGACAGGAACGGATGAACCACAGCCTGGATGACCACAGGACAGGAACGGATGAACCACAGCCTGGATGACCACAGGACAGGAACGGATGAACCACAGCCTGGATGACCACAGGACAGGAACGGATGAACCACAGTCTGGATGACCACAGGACAGGAACGGATGAACCACAACCTGGATGACCACAGGACAGGAACGGATGAACCACAGTCTGGATGACCACAGCTGGAGGTGGAGGTGTGGTCGTGGGAATAGATACATATATGAAAGTGAGAATGAGAGAGAGAGAGAGAGAGAGAGAGAGAGAGAGAGAGAGAGAGAGAGAGAGAGAGAGAGAGAGAGGCAACACCACATTGTTTACGTGTTGTTCATTGTGGCGCCAAGTCATATGTTGGCAGTGACGGTGTTGGCAGGAACCTGTGGTCACGTTTATCATCACCCACACAGCGGGGCGGGGCGGGGCGGGGAGGGGCAGGGTGGGGTGGGGCGGGGTGGGGCAGCGTGGGGCGGGGTGGGGTGGGGGGGCGGGTTGGAGGATGGGGGGTGGGGAGGGGCGGGTGGGGTGGGGGGGGCGGGGTGGGGTGGGGTGGGGTGGGGCGGTGCGGGGCGGGGCGGGGCTCGGGCCCCAGTCTCCAGGCTCAGGGGCGTGTGTGTGTGTGTGTGTGTGTGTGTATGAAGGTGGGTGTGGCCCCTGTGGCCAGGGTGAGGGGCAGGAGAGACGCTGTGACGTTCAGACATGCTGAGGCCAGGGAAGAGGGAAGTTCAGACATTCTGAGGCCAGGGAAGCGGGAAGTTCAGAAATGCTGAGGCCAGGGAAGCGGGAAGTTCAGACATTCTGAGGCCAGGGAAGAGGGAAGTTCAGACATTCTGAGGCCAGGGAAGCGGGAAGTTCAGACATTCTGAGGCCAGGGAAGTAGGAAGTTCAGACATACTGAGGCCAGATAAGTGGGAGGTTCAGACATACTGAGGCCAGGGAAGCGGGAAGTTCAGACATTCTGAGGCCAGGGAAGAGGGAAGTTCAGACATACTGAGGCCAGGGAAGAGGGAAGTTCAGACATTCTGAGGCCAGGGAAGAGGGAAGTTCAGACATTCTGAGGCCAGGGAAGAGGGAAGTTCAGACATTCTGAGGCCAGGGAAGAGGGAAGTTCAGACATTCTGAGGCCAGGGAAGAGGGAAGTTCAGACATTCTGAGGCCAGGGAAGAGGGAAGTTCAGACATTCTGAGGCCAGGGAAGAGGGAAGTTCAGACATTCTGAGGCCAGGGAAGAGGAAGTTCAGACATTCTGAGGCCAGGGAAGAGGGAAGTTCAGACATTCTGAGGCCAGGGAAGAGGGAAGTTCAGACATTCTGAGGCCAGGGAAGAGGGAAGTTCAGACATTCTGAGGCCAGGGAAGAGGGAAGTTCAGACATACTGAGGCCAGGGAAGAGGGAAGTTCAGACATTCTGAGGCCAGGGAAGAGGGAAGTTCAGACATTCTGAGGCCAGGGAAGCGGGAAGTTCAGACATTCTGAGGCCAGGGAAGTGGGAAGTTCAGACATACTGAGGCCAGATAAGTGGGAGGTTCAGACATACTGAGGCCAGGGAAGCGGGAAGTTCAGACATACTGAGGCCAGGGAAGCAGGAAGTTCAGACATACTGAGGCCAGGGAAGCGGGAAGTTCAGACATACCGAGGCCAGGGAAGTGGGAAGTTCAGACATACTGAGGCCAGGGAAGAGGGTAGTTCAGACATTCTGAGGCCAGGGATGGGAAGTTCAGACATACTGAGGCCAGATAAGTGGGAGGTTCAGACATACTGAGGCCAGGGAAGCGGGAATTCAGACATACTGAGGCCAGGGAAGCGGGAAGTTCAGACATACTGAGGCCAGGGAAGTGGAAAGTTCAGACATACTGAGGCCAGATAAGTGGGAGGTTCAGACATACTGAGGCCAGGGAAGTGGGAAATTCAGACATACTGAGGCCAGATAAGTGGGAAGTTCAGACATACTGAGGCCTGGGAAGCGGGAAGTTCAGACATACTGAGGCCAGATAAGTGGGGGGTTCAGACATACTGAGGCCAGGGAAGCGGGAAGTTCAGACATACTGAGGCCAGATAAGTGGGAGGTTCAGACGTACTGAGGCCAGGAAAGTGGGAAGTTCAGACATACTGAGGCCAGGGAAGTTGGAAGTTCGGACATACTTAGCCAGGGAAGCGGGAAGTTCAGACATACTGAGGCCAGGGAAGTGGGAAGTTCAGACATACTGAGGCCAGGGAAGCGGGAAGTTCAGGTATACTGAGGCCAGATAAGTGGGAGGTTCAGATATACTGAGGCCAGGGAAGTGGGAAGTTCAGACATACTGAGGCCAGGGAAGCGGGAAGTTCAGATATACTGAGGCCAGGGAAGCGGGAAGTTCAGACGTGCTGAGCCCAGGGAAGCGGGTGTTCAGACATACTGAGGTCAGGGAAGCAGGAAGTTCAGACATACTGAGGCCAGGGAAGTGGGAAGTTCAGACATACTGAGGCCATGGAAGCGGGAAGTTCAGACATACTGAGGCCAGATAAGTGGGAGGTTCAGACATACTGAGGCCAGGGAAGCGGGAATTTCAGACATACTGAGGACAGGGAAGCGGGAAGTTCAGATATACTGAGGCCAGAGAAGTGGGAGGTTCAGATATTCTGAGGCCAGGCAAGCGGGAAGTTCAGATATACTGAGGCCGGATTAGTGGGATGTTCAGACATACTGAGGCCAGGGAAGCGGGAAGTTCAGATATACTGAGGCCAAGGAAGCGGGAAGTTCAGACATACTGAGGACAGGGAAGCGGGAAGTTCAGATATATTGAGACCAGGGAAGCGGGAAGTTCAGATATACTGAGGCCAGGGAAGTGGAAAGTTCAGATATACTGAGTCCAGGGAAGCGGGAAGTTCAGACATACTGAGGCCAGGGAAGTGGGAAGTTCAGACATTCTGAGGCCAGGGAAGAGGGAAGTTCAGATATACTGAGGCCAGATAAGTGGGAGGTTCAGATATACTGAGGCCAGGGAAGTGGGAAGTTCAGACTTACTGAAGCCAGGGAAGCGGGAAGTTCAGATATACTGAGTCCAGGGAAGAGGGAAGTTCAGACATACTGAGCCCAGGGAAGCGGGTGTTCAGACATACTGAGGCCAGGGAAGCGGGAAGCTCAGACATACTGAGGCCAGGGAAGTGGGAAGTTCAGACATACTGAGGCCAGGGAAGCGGGAAGGTCAGACATACTGAGGCCAGATAAGTGGGAGGTTCAGATATACTGTGGCCAGGGAAGCGGGAAGTTCAGATATACTGAGGCCAGGGAAGCGGGAAGTTCAGACATACTGAGCCCAGGGAAGCGGGTGTTCAGACATTCTGAGGTCAGGGAAGCGGGAAGTTCAGACATACTGAGGCCAGATAAGTGGGAGGTTCAGATATACTGTGGCCAGGGAAGCGGGAAGTTCAGATATACTGAGGCCAGGGAAGCGGGAATTTCAGACATACTGAGCCCAATGAAGTGGTTGTTCAGACATACTGATGTCAGGGAAGCGGGAAGTTCAGAGATACTAAGGCCAGGGAAACGGGAAGTTCAGATATACTGAGGCCAGGGAAGCGGGAAGTTCAGACATTCTGAGGCCAGGGAAGCGGGAAGTTCAGACATACTGAGCCCAATGAAGCGGGTGTTCAGACATACTGAGATCAGGGAAGCGGGAAGGTCAGATATACTGAGGCTAGGGAAGCGGGAAGTTCAGATATACTGAGGCCAGGGAAGTGGGAAGTTTAGATATACTGAGGCCAGGGAAGTGGGAAGTTCAGATATGCAGAGGCCAGGGAAGAGGGAAGTTCAGACATACTGAGGAAAGGGAAGCGGGAACTTCAGACATACTGAGGCCATGGAAGTGGGAAGTTCAGACATACTGAGGCCAGGGAAGAGGGAAGTTCAGACATACTGAGGCCAGGGAAGCGGGAAGTTCAGACATACTTAGCCAGGGAAGCGGGAAGGTCAGACATACTGAGGCCAAGGAAGCGGGAAGTTCAGACATACTGAGGCCAGGGAAGCGGGAAGTTCAGACATACTGAGGCCAGGGAAGCGAGAAGTTCAGACATACTGAGGCCAGGGAAGCGGGAAGCTCAGACATACTGAGGCCAGGGAAGCGGTAAGTTCAGACATACTGAGGACAGGGAAGCGGGAAGTTCAGACATATTGAGGCCAGGGAAGCGGGAAGTTTAGATATACTGAGACCAGGGAAGCAGGAAGCTTAGATATACTGAGTCCAGGGAAGCGGGAAGCTTAAATATACTAAGGCCAGGGAAGCGGGAAGCTTAAATATACTAAGGCCAGGGTAGCGAGAAGTGCAGACATACTTTTCGTGTTGGTTCCTACACTCGCTTCTCCATTTTCCCTTCGCCTCTCCATTACGTTCTTCGCTTTGTTGCCAAGTTGGATTAGCAAGCCTTTGAAGCTATCCAGGCCGGCTTCATGAAGGCGTCCATGATGCATTCATTTTCCTCTTCCTGGAAGTCGTCACTGCAAGTCCCTGTAGCTCTGAGGACAAAGCCAATCAGCACACCGGATTTTGTCCTGTCCTTGTGTGCAGAGAGATAATGGACGAATCATCCGGGTTCGAGGCTCGTCCTATAAACAGAAAACTTTGCGTCTTCATCCTTCCTCCAAATAAACATAAAAGTCAATACGACAGTATATCTAGTATTAGTCATCTTCTTGACTATATTCTCTAATTTTCTCAGTATCATTCCACCATTAGGTGGCTGCTCAAACACCAGTTGTCCAAAGTTATCCATTTATTTCAGTCAAGCTTCCACTTTCACATCATCATCATCATCATCATCATCATCATCATCATCATCATCAGGAGTCTACAAAAAGAGAAAAACTCCTGCGTCACAAAACTTGGATGTGATACATCAAACGGAGACAAAATGTAAAAACATTCAGAAAAAACCCGAGTCTATAGCACATGAAGTTGAGGGAAAACACTAAAATCAAAATAAGTTAACAATATCATGAAGTATAGGATGAGTTACAACCTAAACAGGAATATAGAGAAAATCTGCCGTTGAGGAAACATGGAAGAACAATATCAAACATGGTAGAAATATAGACAGTTCATCACGAAATACACTAAGTTGGGTCAAGCTAGACAGAGTCTGTCCGGTTGTGGCGCTGAGGTCAGGTTAGACTCGTCTGATTTCAATGACCGACGCAAACAGAAATGTCTACATATCTGTAGTGAATCTCAGGTGTCAAGTCGTAGTGATGTAGTGTTGACATAGGACGTTAATGCTGCGTTAAGAGAACCCTCAGGTAGGACCCCCGTGGCTATACCATCCACCTGCTAGCAAGTTTGCCTGGTGGACATGTGGAAGATACCTACATGGGTCAGACATGTAACATTTCATATATTTCGGGAGTGGTGAGAGTAAGTGAGCTTGGAAGAGAGACTTGTATGAAGAAAAACCAGGAGAGACTGAGTACAGAATGGAAAAAGATGAGAACAAAGGAGGTAAGGGGAGTGGGGGAGGAATGGGATGTATTTAGGGAAGCAGTGATGGCTTGTGCAAAAGATGCTTGTGGCATGAGAAGCGTGGGAAGTGGGTTGATTAGAAAGGGTACTGAGTGGTGGGATGAAGAAGTAAGGTTGTGAGTGAAAGAGAAGAGAGAGGCATTTGGACGGCATATCATAATAATTCAAGCAACGGAAGAGTTTACTAAACTCGTTGGCATAATAGTGTAGACCAAAAGATAGTTTACTGCAGTATTTGGCATAATCCTGTAGACTTTGGGATAGTTTACTGCAGCTCTTGGTGTCATACTGTAGACCACGAGGGTCTCGTGCATCAATACCACTAACACACTCACTCAGCTGCTCCCAAAACACTTGCCTCTCATGATCTTTCTTCTCATGCCCAGGTGCATATGCACCAATAATCACCCATCTCTCTCCATCCACTTTCAGTTTTTCCTATATCAATCAAGAGTTTACTTTCTTACATTCTATCACACACTCCCACCACTCCTGTTTCAGGAGTAGTTCTACCCCTTCCCTTGCTCTTATCCTCTCACTAACCCCTGACTTTACTCCTAAGACATTCCCAAACCACTCTTCCCCTTTACCCTTGAGCTTCGTTTCACTCAGAGCCAAAACATCCAGGTTCCTTTCCTCAAACATACTACCTATCTTTCCTTTTTTCTCATCTTGGTTACACCCACACACATTTAGACACCCCAATCTGAGCCTACGAGGAGGATGAGCACTCCCCGCGTGTCTCCTTCTCCTGTTTCCCCCTTTAGAAAGTCAAAATACACGGAGGGGAGGGTTTCCAGCCCCCTGCTCCCGTCCCTTTAAGTCGCCTTCTACGACAGGAGGGGAATACAAAGGTAGAATTCTGTCTCCATTTTTACTTGCTCGCCGTTTCCTAAGTACCTAATGAGCGCAAAGAACAGATGAGAAACGGCCTCTATTGTTCACGTCCACTCCTTCGCCCTCATGTATAATGCAATGTGAGGTGAGAGTACTGGGAGAGGAGTCAGCAGTGTGAGGTGAGAGTACTGGGAGTGGAGTCAGCACTGTGAGGTGAGAGTACTGGGAGTGGAGTCAGTACTGTAAGGTGAGAGTATTGGGAGAGGAGTCAGAAGTGTAAGGTGAGAGTATTGGGAGAGGAGTCAGTACTGTGAGGTGAGAGTATTGGGAGAGGAGTCAGCACTGTGAGGTGAGAGTACTGGGAGAGGAGTCAGCAGTGTGAGGTGAGAGTATTGGGAGAGGAGTCAGCAGTGTGAGGTGAGAGTACTGGGAGAGGAGTCAGTAGTGTGAGGTGAGAGTATTGGCAGAGGAGTCAGTACTGTGAGGTGAGAGTATTGGGAGAGGAGTCAGCAATGTGAGGTGAGAGTACTGTGAGAGGAGTCAGCAGTGTGAGGTGAGAGTACTGGGAGTGGAGTCAGTACTTTGAGGTGAGAGTATTGGGAGAGGAGTCAGCAGTGTGAGGTGAGAGTATTGGGAGAGGAGTCAGCAGTGTGAGGTGAGAGTATTGGGAGAGGAGTCAGCAGTGTGAGGTGAGAGTATTGGGAGAGGAGTCAGCAGTGTGAGGTGAGAGTATTGGGAGAGGAGTCAGCAGTGTGAGTTGAGAGTACTGGGAGAGGAGTCAGCAATGTGAGGTGAGAGTACTGGGAGAGGAGTCAGTAGTGTGAGGTGAGAGTATTGGGAGAGGAGTCAGCAGTGTGAGGTGAGAGTATTGGGAGAGGAGTTAGTAATGTGAGGTGAGAGTATTGGGAGAGGAGTCAGTACTGTGAGGTGAGAGTATTGGGAGAGGAGTCAGCAGTGTGACGTGAGAGTACTGGGAGAGGAGTCAGCAGTGTGAGGTGAGAGTACTGGGAGAGGAGTCAGCAGTGTGAGGTGAGAGTATTGGGAGAGGAGTCAGTAGTGTGAGGTGAGAGTACTGGGAGAGGAGTCAGTAGTGTGAGGTGAGAGTATTGGGAGAGGAGTCAGCAGTGTGAGGTGAGAGTATTGGGAGAGGAGTCAGCAGTGTGAGGTGAGAGTATTGGGAGAGGAGTCAGCAGTGTGAGGTGAGAGTATTGGGAGAGGAGTCAGCAGTGTGAGGTGAGAGTATCGGGAGAGGAGTCAGCAGTGTGAGGTGAGAGTACTGGGAGAGGAGTCAGTAGTGTGAGGTGAGAGCATTGGGAGAGGAGTCAGTAGTGTGAGGTAAAAGTACTGGGAAAGGAGTCAGTAGTGTGAGGTGAGAGTATTGGGAGAGGAGTCAGTAGTGTGAGGTGAGAGTATTGGGAGAGGAGTCAGTAGTGTGAGGTGAGAGTATTGGGAGAGGAGTCAGCAGTGTGAGGTGAGAGTATTGGGAGAGGAGTCAGCAGTGTGAGGTGAGAGTATTGGGAAAGGAGTCAGCAGTGTGAGGTGAGAGTACTGGGAGAGGAGTCAGTAGTGTGAGGTGAGAGTATTGGGAGAGGAGTTAGTAGTGTGAGGTGAGAGTATTGGGAGAGGAGTCAGCAGTGTGAGGTGAGAGTATTGGGAGAGGAGTTAGTACTGTGAGGTGAAAGTATTGGGAGAGGAGTCAGTAGTGTGAGGTGAAAGTATTGGGAGAGGAGTCAGCAGTGTGAGGTGAGAGTACTGGGAGAGGAGTCAGCAGTGTGAGGTGAGAGTACTGGGAGAGGAGTCAGCAGTGTGAGGTGAGAGTATTGGGAGAGGAGTCAGTAGTGTGAGGTGAGAGTACTGGGAGAGGAGTCAGCAGTGTGAGGTGAGAGTATTGGGAGAGGAGTCAGCAGTGTGAGGTGAGAGTATCGGGAGAGGAGTCAGCAGTGTGAGGTGAGAGTATTGGGAGAGGAGTCAGCAGTGTGAGGTGAGAGTATTGGGAGAGGAGTCAACAGTGTGAGGTGAGAGTATCGGGAGAGGAGTCAGCAGTGTGAGGTGAGAGTACTGGGAGAGGAGTCAGCAGTGTGAGGTGAGAGTATTGGGAGAGGAGTCAGTAGTGTGAGGTGAGAGTACTGGGAGAGGAGTCAGTAGTGTGAGGTGAGAGTATTGGGAGAGGAGTCAGCAGTGTGAGGTGAGAGTATTGGGAGAGGAGTCAACAGTGTGAGGTGAGAGTATCGGGAGAGGAGTCAGCAGTGTGAGGTGAGAGTACTGGGAGAGGAGTCAGTAGTGTGAGGTGAGAGCATTGGGAGAGGAGTCAGTAGTGTGAGGTAAAAGTACTGGGAAAGGAGTCAGTAGTGTGAGGTGAGAGTATTGGGAGAGGAGTCAGTACTGTGAGTTGAGAGTATTGGGAGAGGAGTCAGCAGTGTGAGGTGAGAGTATTGGGAGAGGAGTCAGCAGTGTGAGGTGAGAGTATTGGGAGAGGAGTCAGCAGTGTGAGGTGAGAGTATTGGAAGAGGAGTCAGTACTGTGAGGTGAGAGTACTGGGAGAGGAGTCAGCAGTGTGAGGTGAGAGTACTGGGAGAGGAGTCAGTAGTGTGAGGTGAGAGTATTGGGAGAGGAGTCAGCAGTGTGAGGTGAGAGTACTGGGAGAGGAGTCAGCAGTGTGAGGTGAGAGTATTGGGAGAGGAGTCAGCAGTGTGAGGTGAGAGTACTGGGAGAGGAGTTAGTAGTGTGAGGTGAGAGTATTGGGAGAGGAGTCAGCAGTGTGAGGTGAGAGTATTGGGAGAGGAGTCAGCAGTGTGAGGTGAGAGTATTGGGAGAGGAGTCAGCAGTGTGAGGTGAGAGTATTGGGAGAGGAGTCAGCAGTGTGAGGTGAGAGTATTGGAGAGAGTCAGAGTGAGTAAGTAGTGGAGAGATCAAGTTGTGTGGAGTATGGAGAGGTAGTCAGTAGTGATGAGAGTATTGGGAGAGGAGTCAGAGTGTGAGGTGAGAGTATTGGGAGAGGAGTCAGCAGTGTGAGGTGAGAGTATTGGAAGATCGCAGTGTGAGTGAGAGTACTGGGGCGAGTCGCAGTGGAGGTGAGAGTCTGGAGTCTGTGAGGTGAGAGTATTGGAGAGGATCATCGTAGTGGCAGTGTGATGTGTGAGAGTATGGAGGGTGCGTGGAGTGGATTGGAGGAGTCAGCAGTGTGAGGTGAGAGTACTGGGAGAGGAGTCAGCAGTGTGAGGTGAGAGTATTGGGAGAGGAGTCAGTAGTGTGAGGTGAGAGTATTGGGAGAGGAGTCAGCAGTGTGAGGTGAGAGTATTGGGAGAGGAGTCAGCAGTGTGAGGTGAGAGTATTGGGAGAGGAGTCAGCAGTGTGAGGTGAGAGTACTGGGAGAGGAGTCAGCAGTGTGAGGTGAGAGTATTGGGAGAGGAGTCAGTACTGTGAGGTGAGAGTATTGGGAGAGGAGTCAGCAGTGTGAGGTGAGAGTATTGGGAGAGGAGTCAGCAGTGTGAGGTGAGAGTATTGGGAGAGGAGTCAGTACTGTGAGTCAGTTGTGTTCATAAGTTATCATGTATGTTGTGTTCATACATATGATTATGCTTCATATTCATCGTATCATTCATCAGTTATCAGTTATCATGGTAACTAACACATACTTCCATTTCGCACATATATTCCACACTTTACTATTCCTTTGGGTCTGGCGTGGCCTGGCGTGGCCTGGCGTGGCCTGGTGCAGCCTGGCGTGGCCTGGTGCAGCCTGGCGTGACCTGGCGTGGCCTGATGCAGCCTGGTGCGCCTGGCGTGGCCTGGTGCAGCCTGGCGTGGACTGGTGCAGCCTGGTGTGACCTGGCGTGGCCTGGTGCAGCCTGGTGCGCCTGGCGTGGCCTGGTGCAGCCTGGCGTGACCTGGCGTGGCCTGGTGCAGCCTGGCGTGGCCTGGTGCAGCCTGGTGCGCCTGGCGTGGCCTGGTGCAGCCTGGCGTGACCTGGCGTGGCCTGGTGCAGCCTGGCGTGGCCTGGTGCAGCCTGGCGTGGCTTGGCGTGGCCTGGTGCAGCCTGGCGTGGCCTGGTGCAGCCTGGCGTGGCCTGGCGGGGCCTGGTGCAGCCTGGCGTGGCCTGGTGCAGCCTGGCTTGGCCTGGTGCAGCCTGGCGTGGCCTGGTGCAGCCTGGTGTGGCCTGGTGCAGCCTGGCGTGGCCTGGTGTAGCCTGGCGTGGCCTGGTGCAGCCTGGCATGGCCTGGTGCGGCCTGGCGTGGCCTGGTGCAGCCTGGAGTGGCCTGGCGTGGCCTGGTGCAGCCTGGCGTTGCCTGGCGTGGCCTGGTGCAGCCTGGCGTGGCCTGGTGCAGCCTGGCGTGGCCTGGTGCAGCCTGACATGGCCTGGTGCAGCCTGGCATGGCCTGGTGCAGCCTGGCGTTGCCTGGCGTGGCCTGGTGCAGCCTGGCGTTGCCTGGCGTGGCCTGGTGCAGCCTGGCGTGGCCTGGTGCAGCCTGGCGTGGCTGGTGCAGCCTGGCGTGGCCTGGTGCAGCCTGGCGTTGCTTGGCGTGGCCTGGTGCCGCCTGCGTGGGCCCTGTGCAGCCTGGCGTGGCCTGGTGCAGCCTGGCGTGGCCTGGCGTTGGCCTGGTGCAGGCCTGGTGTGGCCTGGTGCAGCCCCCTGGCATGGCCTTGGGTGCAGCCTGGCGTGGGCCTGTGTGCAGCCTGGCAGTGGCCTGGTGCAGCCTGGCGTGGCCTGGCGTGTGCCAGGTGCAGCCTGGTGTGGCCTGGTGCTGCCTGGCATGGCCTGGTGCAGCCTGGCGTGGCCTGGTGCAGCCTGGCGTGGGCTGGTGCAGCCTGGCGTGGCCTGGCGTGGCCTGGTGCAGCCTGGTGTGGCCTGGTGCAGCCTGGCGTGGCCTGGTGCAGGCCTGGGCGTGGGCTGGTGCAGCCTGCGTGGCCTGGTGCAGCTGGCTTGCTGGTGCAGCCTGGCGTGGCTGGTGCAGCCTGGCGTGGCCTGGTGCAGCCTGGCATGGCCCTGGTGCAGCCTGGCGTGGCCTGGTGCAGCCTGGGCGTGGCCTGGTGCAGCCTGGCGTGGCCTGGCGTGGCCTGGTGCAGCCTGGCGTGGCCTGGTGCAGCCTGGCGTGGCCTGGTGCAGCCTGGCGTGGCCTGGTGCAGCCTGGCGTGGCCTGGTGCAGCCTGGCATGGCCTGGTGCAGCCTGGCGTGGCCTGGTGCAGCCTGGCGTGGCCTGGTGCAGCCTGGCGTGGCCTGGTGCAGCCTGGCGTGGCCTGGTGCAGCCTGGCGTGGCCTGGTGCAGCCTGGCGTGGCTGGTGCAGCCTGGCTTGGCCTGGGTGCAGCCTGGCGTGGCCTGGTTGCAGCCTGGAGTGGCCTGGTGCAGCCTGGCATGGCCTGGTGCAGCCTGGCGTGGCCTGGTGCAGCCTGGCGTGGCCTGGTGCAGCCTGGCGTGGCCTGGTGCAGCCTGGCATGGCCTGTGCTGCCTGGCATGGCCTGGTGCAGCCTGGCGTGGCCCTGGTGCAGCCTGGCTGGCCTGGTGCAGCCTGGCGTGGCCAGGTGCAGCCTGGTGTGGCCTGGTGCAGCCTGTGCTCTGGCAGCCTGGCTGGCCTGGTGCAGCCTGGTGCGTGCAGCCTGGATGGCCTGTGAGCCTGGCGTGCCTGGTAGCGCTGCTGGCGCTGGTCTGGCGTGGCCTGGTGCAGCCTGGCGTGGCCTGGTGCAGCTGCTGCCTGTGCATGGGGCCTGGTGCAGCCTGGCGTGGCCTGGTGCAGCTGGCTGGCTGGTGCAGCCTGGCGTGGCCTGGCGTGGGCCCGGTGCAGCCTGGCGTGGCCTGGTGCAGCCTGGCGTGGCCTGGTGCAGCTGGCGTGGCTCGCGTGCGCAGCCTGGTGGCTGGGCCGTGGCTGGTGCAGCCTGCGTGGCCTGGTGCGCCTGGCGTGGCTGGTGCAGCCTGGCGTGGCTGGTGCAGCTGGCGTGGCTGTGCAGCCTGGTGCCTGGTGCAGCCTGCGTGGCTGGTGCAGCCTGGCGTGGCCTGGTGCAGCTGGCTGGCGTGCGCCTGGCTGCCGTGCAGCCTGGCGTGGCCTGGTGCAGCCTGGCATGGCCTGGTGCAGCCTGGCGTGGCCTGGTGCAGCCTGGCGTGGCCTGGTGCAGCCTGGCGTGGCCTGGCGTGGCCTGGTGCAGCCTGGCGTGGCCTGGTGCAGCCTGGCATGGCCTGGCATGGCCTGGTGCAGCCTGGCGTGGCCTGGTGCAGCCTGGCGTGGCCTGGTGCAGCCTGGCGTGGCCTGGTGCAGCCTGGCGTGGCCTGGGGTGGCCTGGCGTGGTCTGGCGTGGCCTGGCGTGGCCTGGGGTGGCCTGGCGTGGTCTGGCGTGGCCTGGCGTGACCCAGCAGGAGAGAAAGTCAGTGACCCAGGTCATGACAGCCAGTGTTCCGGGTCATGGTGGCGTGGGGCGGGGGGGGGGGGCTCCCCTGCCCAGGTGATAATTAAGGAGGAGAGAAAAGTGAGAGAAATGAATTGTCTGTACGACATGATGAACGATGGCTGGGGGTGCGAACCCTCGCTCTCTCTCTCTCTCTCTCTCTCTCTCTCTCTCTCTCTCTCTCTCTCTCTCTCTCTCTCTCTCTCTCTCTCTCTCTCTCGCCAGGGGCACTCCCGGCTTCCTGGACAAGCCAATTAAAGTAGGCCCCCCCCGGCCCCCCCGGCCCCCAGTGTCCGGCTGGAGGGAGGTGGAGGGTAAACCCTCCAGCAACACGTAAAGATGAAAAGAAATTCAGATAATGGATAAAGATGACGACGTGCTGGTGAGGGAGAGAGACCATGGGTTATGATGATGATGTCATCACATAATGACGTACCATCCTGTTGTTACATGAGTCATCATCACATAACATAATGATGTACCATCCTGTTGTTACATGAATCATCATCACATAACATAATGATGTACCATCCTGTTGTTACATGAGTCATGATCACATAACATAATGACACCATCCTGTTGTTACATGAGTCATCATCACATAACATAATGATGTACCATCCTGTTGTTACATGAGTCATCATGACATAACATAATGACACCATCCTGTTGTTACATGAGTCATCATCACATAACATAATGATGTACCATCCTGTTGTTACATGAGTCATCATCACATAACATAATGATGTACCATCCTGTTGTTACATGAGTCATCATCACATAACATAATGACACCATCCTGTTGTTACATGAGTCATCATCACATAACATAATGATGTACCATCCTGTTGTTACATGAGTCATCATCACATAACATAATGACGTACCATCCTGTTGTTACATGAGTCATCATCACATAACATAATGATGTACCATCCTGTTGTTACATGAATCATCATCACATAACATAATGATGTACCATCCTGTTGTTACATGAGTCATCATCACATAACATAATGACACCATCCTGTTGTTACATGAGTCATCATCACATAACATAATGATGTACCATCCTGTTGTTACATGAGTCATCATCACATAACATAATGATGTACCATCCTGTTGTTACATGAGTCATCATCACATAACATAATGACACCATCCTGTTGTTACATGAGTCATCATCACATAACATAATGATGTACCATCCTGTTGTTACATGAGTCATCATCACATAACATAATGACGTACCATCCTGTTGTTACATGAGTCATCATCACATAACATAATGATGTACCATCCTGTTGTTACATGAGTCATCATCACATAACATAATGACACCATCCTGTTGTTACATGAGTCATCATCACATAACATAATGACACCATCCTGTTGTTACATGAGTCATCTTCACATAACATAATGACACCATCCTGTTGTTACATGAGTCATCATCACATAACATAATGATACCATCCTGTTGTTACATGGGTCATCATCACATAACATAATGATGTACCATCCTGTTGTTACATGAGTCATCATCACATAACATAATGATGTACCATCCTGTTGTTACATGAGTCATCATCACATAACATAATGATGTACCATCCTGTTGTTACATGAGTCATCATCACATAACATAATGACACCATCCTGTTGTTACATGAGTCATCATCACATAACATAATGACACCATCCTGTTGTTACATGGGTCATCATCACATAACATAATGACACCATCCTGTTGTTACATGAGTCATCATCACATAACATAATGACACCATCCTGTTGTTACATGAGTCATCTTCACATAACATAATGACACCATCCTGTTGTTACATGAGTCATCATCACATAACATAATGATACCATCCTGTTGTTACATGGGTCATCATCACATAACATAATGACACCATCCTGTTGTTACATGAGTCATCTTCACATAACATAATGACACCATCCTGTTGTTACATGAGTCATCATCACATAACATAATGATGTACCATCCTGTTGTTACATGAGTCATCATCACATAACATAATGACACCATCCTGTTGTTACATGAGTCATCTTCACATAACATAATGACACCATCCTGTTGTTACATGAGTCATCATCACATAACATAATGATACCATCCTGTTGTTACATGGGTCATCATCACATAACATAATGACACCATCCTGTTGTTACATGAGTCATCATCACATAACCACATAACATAATGACACCATCCTGTTGTTACATGAGTCATCATCACATAACATAATGACACCATCCTGTTGTTACATGAGTCATCATCATATAACATAATGACACCATCCTGTTGTTACATTAGTCATCATCACATAACATAATGACACCATCCTGTTGTTACATGAGTCATCTTCACATAACATAATGACACCATCCTGTTGTTACATGAGTCATCATCACATAACATAATGACACCATCCTGTTGTTACATGAGTCATCATCACATAACATAATGACACCATCCTGTTGTTACATGAGTCATCATCACATAACATAATGACACCATCCTGTTGTTACATGAGTCATCATCACATAACATAATGACACCATCCTGTTGTTACATGAGTCATCATCATATAACATAATGACACCATCCTGTTGTTACATTAGTCATCATCACATAACCACATAACATAATGACACCATCCTGTTGTTACATGAATCATCATCACATAGCCACATAACATAATGACACCATCCTGTTGTTACATGAATCATCATCACATAACCACATAACATAATGACACCATCCTGTTGTTACATGAATCATCATCACATAGCCACATAACATAATGACACCATCCTGTTGTTACATGAATCATCATCACATAACCACATAACATAATGACACCATCCTGTTGTTACATTAGTCATCATCACATAACCACATAACATAATGACACCATCCTGTTGTTACATGAATCATCATCACATAGCCACACAACATAATGATACCATCCTGTTGTTACATGAATCATCATCACATAACCACATAACATAATGACACCAACCTGTTGTTACATGAGTCATCATCACATAACATAACACAATGACGTACCATGTGTACGTGTGATGGGAGGAACCTGACCTTATGTATGGGTAACTTGCTCAGCAAACGGTTCATGATGATGTGCCTGAGGATTACAGAGGTATGAGTTTGTTGAGTATTCCTGGTAAATTATATGGGAGGGTATTGATTGAGAGGGTGAAGGCATGTACAGAGCATCAGATTGGGGAAGAGCAGTGTGGTTTCAGAAGTGGTAGAGGATGTGTGGATCAGGTGTTTGCTTTGAAGAATGTATGTGAGAAATACTTAGAAAAGCAAATGGATTTGTATGTAGCATTTATGGATCTGGAGAAGGCATATGATAGAGTTGATAGAGATTCTCTGTGGAAGGTATTAAGAATATATGGTGTGGGAGGCAAGTTGTTAGAAGCAGTGAAAAGTTTTTATCGAGGATGTAAGGCAAGTGTACGTGTAGGAAGAGAGGAAAGTGATTGGTTCTCAGTGAATGTAGGTTTGCGGCAGGGGTGTGTGATGTCACCATGGTTGTTTAATTTGTTTATGGATGGGGCTGTTAGGGAGGTGAATGCAAGAGTTTTGGAGAGAGGGGCAAGTATGCAGGTAGCAGGTAGTGGCGTGTGGTCAGGCTGGGAGAGCAGGTAGTGGTGTGTGGTCAGGCTGGGAGAGCAGGTAGTGGTGTGTGGTCAGGCTGGGAGAGCAGGTTGTGGTGTGTGGTCAGGCTGGGAGAGCAGGTAGTGGTGTGGTCAGGCTGGGAGAACAGGTAGTGGTGTGTGGTCAGGCTGGGAGAGCAGGTACTGATGCGTGGTCAGGCTGGGAGAGCAGGTAGTGGTGTGTGGTCAGGCTGGGAGAGCAGGTAGTGGTGTGTGGTCAGGCTGGGAGAGCAGGTAGTGGTGTGTGGTCAGGCTGGGAGAGCAGGTAGTGGTGTGTGGTCAGGCTGAGAGAGCAGGTAGTGGTGTGGTGTGGTCAGCCTGGGAGAACAGGTAGTGATGTGTGGTCAGGCTGGGAGAACAGGTAGTGGTGTGTGGTCAGGCTCAGAGAGCAGGTAGTGGTGTGGTGTAGTCAGCCTGGGAGAACAGGTAGTGATGTGTGGTCAGGCTGGGAGAGCAGGTAGTGGTGTGGTGTGGTCAGGCTGGGAGAGCAGGTAGAGGTGTGTGGTCAGACTGGGAGAGAAGGTAGTGGTGTGTGGACAGGCTGGAAGAGCAGGTAGTGGTGTGTGGTTAGCCTGGGAGGGCAGGTAGTAGCGTGTGGTCAGGCTGGGAGAGCAGGTAGTGGTGTGTGGTCAGGCTGGGAGAGCAGGTAGAGGTGTGTGGTCAGACTGGGAGAGCAGGTAGTGGTGTGTGGTCAGGCGGGAAGAGCAGGTAGTGGTGTGTGGTCAGGCTGGGAGAGCAGGTAGTGGTGTGTGGTCAGGCTGGAAGAGCAGGTAGTGTTGTGTGGTCAGGCTGGGAGAGCAGGTAGTGTTGTGCGGTCAGGCTGGGAGAGCAGGTAGTGATGTGTGGTCAGGATGGGAGAGCAGGTAGTGGTGTGGTGTGTTCAGGATGGAGGAGCAGGTAGTGGTGTGGTGTGGTCAGGCTGGGAGAGCAGGTAGTGGTGTGTGGTCAGGCTGGGAGAGCAGGTAGTGTTGTGTGGTCAGGCTGGGAGAGCAGGTAGTGTTGTGTGGTCAGGCTGGGAGAGCAGGTAGTGTTGTGTGGTCAGGCTGGGAGAGTAGGTAGTGGTGTGTGGTCAGGCTGGGAGAGCAAGTAGTAGTGTGTGGTCAGGCTGGGTGAGCAGGTAGTGGTGGGTTGTCAGGCTGGGATAGCAGATAGTGGTGTGTGGTCAGGCTGGGAGAGCAGGTAGTGGTGTGTTGTCAGGCTGGGATAGCAGATAGTGGTGTGTGGTCAGGCTGGGAGAGCTGGTAAGATGTCATGGCCTCAGCCATGTGTTTGTGTAGGATCAGTGATCAATAATAGTGTGAGAGCAGCAGGAGAGAAGGATCAGTGATCAATAATAGTGTGAGAGCAGCAGGAGAGAAGGATCAGTGATCAATAATAGTGTGAGAGCAGCAGGAGAGAAGGATCGGTGATCAATAATGGTGTGAGAGCAGCAGGAGAGAAGGATCAGTGATCAATAATGGTGTGAAAGCAGCAGGAGGGAAGGATCAGTGATCAATAATGGTGTGAGAGCAGCAGGAGAGAAGGATCAGTGATCAATAATGGTGTGATAGCAGCAGGAGAGAAGGATCATTGATCAATAATAGTGTGAGAGCAGTAGGAGAGAAGGATCAGTGATCAATAATGATGTGAGAGCAGCAGGAGAGAAGGATCAGTGATCAATAATTGTGTGAGAGCAGCAGGAGAGAAGGATCAGTGATCAATAATTGTGTGAGAGCAGCAGGAGAGAAGGATCAGTTATCAATAATGGTGTGATAGCAGCAGGAGAGAAGGATCAGTGATCAATAATGACGTGAGAGCAGCAGGAGAGAATGATCAGTGATCAATAATGATGAGATCAGCAGGAGAGAAGGATCAGTGATCAATAATAGTGTGAGAGCAGAAAGAGAGAATGATCAGTGATCAATAATGATGAGATCAGCAGGAGAGAAGGATCAGTGATCAATAATAGTGTGAGAGCAGCAGGAGAGAAGGATCAGTGATCTATAATGGTGTGAGAGCAGCAGGAGAGAAGGATCAGTGATCAATAATGGTGACATCAGCAGGAGAGAAGGATCAGTGATCAATAATAGCGTGAGAGCAGCAGGAGAGAAGGATCAGTGATCAATAATTGTGTGAGAGCAGCAGGAGAGAAGGATCAGTGATCAATAATGGTGTGATAGCAGCAGGAGAGAAGGATCAGTGATCAATAATTGTGTGAGAGCAGCAGGAGGTTAAGGATCAGTGATCACTAATAGTGTGAGAGCAGCAAGAGGGAAGGATCAGTGATCAATAATGGTGTGAGAGCAGCAGGAGAGAAGGATCAGTGATCTAATAGTGTGATGCAGAAGGAAGGATCAGTGATCAATAATGGTGTGAGAGCAGCAGGAGGGAAGGATCGGTGATCAATAATGGTGTGAGAGCAGCAGGAGAGAAGAATCAGTGATCAATAATAGTGTTAGAGCAGCAGGAGAGAAGGATCAGTGATCAATAATGGCGTGAGATCAGCAGGAGAGAAGGATCAGTGATCAATAATGGCGTGAAGCAGCAGGAGAGAAGGATCAGTGATCAATAATGATGTGAGAGCAGCAGGAGAGAAGGATCAGTGATCAATAATGGTGAGATCAGCAGGAGAGAACGATCAGTGATCAATAATAGTGTGAGAGCAGCTGGAGAGAGGGATCAGTGATCAACAATAGTGTGAGAGCACCAGGAGAGAAGGACCAGTGATCAATAATGGTGTGATAGCAGCAGGGGAGATGGATCATTGATCAATAATGATGTGAGAACAGCAGGAGAGAAGGATCAGTGATCAATAATGGTGAGATCAGCAAGAGAGAAGGATCAGTGATCAATAATGGTGTGAGAGCAGCAAGAGGGAATGATCAGTGATCAATAATAGTGTGAGAGCACCAGGAGAGAAGGATCAGTGATCAATAATGGTGTGAGAGCAGCAGGAGAGAAGGATCAGTGATCAATAATGATGTGAGAGCAGCAGGAGAGAAGGATCAGTGATCAATAATGGTGTGAGAGCAGCAGGAGAGAAGGATCAGTGATCAATAATGATGTGAGAGCAGCAGGAGAGAAGGATCAGTGATCAATAATGGTGTGAGAGCAGAAGGAGGGAAGGATCAGTGATCAATAATGGTGTGAGAGCAGCAGGAGAGAAGGATCAGTGATCAATAATGGTGTGAGAGCAGCAGGAGAGAAGGATCAGTGATCAATAATGTGTGAGAGCAGCAGAGAGAAGGATCAGTGATCAATAATGTGTGAGAGCAGCAGGAGAGAAGGATCAGTGATCAATAATGGTGAGAGCAGCAGGAGAGAAGGATCAGTGATCAATAATGTGTGAGAGCAGCAGGAGAGAAGGATCAGTGATCAATAATGGTGTGAGAGCAGCAGGAGAGAAGGATCAGTGATCAATAATGGTGTGAGAGCAGCAGGAGAGAAGGATCAGTGATCAATAATGGTGTGAGAGCAGCAGGAGAGAAGATCAGTGATCAATAATGGTGTGAGAGCAGCAGGAGAGAAGGATCAGTGATCAATAATGATGTGAGAGCAGCAGGAGAGAAGGATCAGTGATCAATAATGGTGTGAGAGCAGCAGGAGGGAAGGATCAGTGATCAATAATGGTGTGAGAGCAGCAGGAGAGAAGGATCAGTGATCAATAATGATGTGAGAGCAGCAGGAGAGAAGGATCAGTGATCAATAATGGTGTGAGAGCAGCAGGAGAGAAGGATCAGTGATCAATAATGGTGTGAGAGCAGCAGGAGAGAAGGATCAGTGATCAATAATGGTGTGAGAGCAGCAGGAGGGAAGGATCAGTGATCAATAATGGTGTGAGAGCAGCAGGAGAGAAGGATCAGTGATCAATAATGTGTGAGAGCAGCAGGAGAGAAGGATCAGTGATCAATAATGGTGTGAGAGCAGCAGGAGAGAAGGATCAGTGATCAATAATGGTGTGAGAGCAGCAGGAGGGAAGGATCAGTGATCAATAATGGTGTGAGAGCAGCAGGAGGGAAGGATCAGTGATCAATAATGGTGTGAGAGCAGCAGGAGGAAGGATCAGTGATCAATAATGGTGTGAGAGCAGCAGGAGAGAAGGATCAGTGATCAATAATGGTGTGAGAGCAGCAGGAGAGAAGGATCAGTGATCAATAATGTGTGAGAGCAGCAGGAGAGAAGGATCAGTGATCAATAATGGTGTGAGAGCAGCAGGAGAGAAGGATCAGTGATCAATAATAGTGTGAGAGCAGCAGGAGGATAAGGATCAGTGATCAATAATGTGTGAGAGCAGCAGGAGAGAAGGATCAGTGATCAATAATGGTGTGAGAGCAGCAGGAGAGAAGGATCAGTGATCAATAATAGTGTGAGAGCAGCAGGAGAGAAGGATCAGTGATCAATAATGGTGTGAGAGCAGCAGGAGAGAAGGATCAGTGATCAATAATGGTGTGAGAGCAGCAGGAGAGAAGGATCAGTGATCTATAATGGTGTGAGAGCAGCAGGAGAGAAGGATCAGTGATCAATAATGGTGACATCAGCAGGAGAGAAGGATCAGTTATCAATAATAGCGTGAGAGCAGAAGGAGAGAAGGATCAGTGATCAATAATTGTGTGAGAGCAGCAGGAGAGAAGGATCAGTGATCAATAATGGTGTGATAGCAGCAGGAGAGAAGGATCAGTGATCAATAATTGTGTGAGAGAAGCAGGAGAGAATGATCACTGATCAATAATGATGAGATCAGCAGGAGAGAAGGATCAGTGATCAATAATAGTGTGAGAGCAGCAAGAGAGAATGATCAGAGATCAATAATGATGAGATCAGCAGGAGAGAAGGATCAGTGATCAATAATAGTGTGAGAGCAGCAGGAGAGAAGGATCAGTGATCTGTAATGGTGTGAGAGCAGCAGGAGATAAGGATCAGTGATCAATAATGATGTGAGAGCAGGAGGAGAGAAGGATCAGTGATCAATAATGATGTGAGAGCAGCAGGAGAGAAGGATCAATGATCAATAATGGTGTGAGAGCAGCAGGAGAGAAGGATCAGTGATCAATAATGGTGTGATAGGCAGCAGGAGGGAAGGATCAGTGATCAATAA
Source organism: Panulirus ornatus (assembly GCF_036320965.1). NCBI lineage: Eukaryota > Metazoa > Arthropoda > Malacostraca > Decapoda > Palinuridae > Panulirus > Panulirus ornatus. The sequence continues at coordinate 26,545,274 of NC_092228.1, forward strand.
TGGTGTGAGAGCAGCAGGAGAGAAGGATCAGTGATCAATAATGGTGTGAGAGCAGCAGGAGGGAAGGATCGGTGATCAATAATGGTGTGAGAGCAGCAGGAGAGAAGAATCAGTGATCAATAATAGTGTTAGAGCAGCAGGAGAGAAGGATCAGTGATCAATAATGTTGTGAGATCAGCAGGAGAGAAGGATCAGTGATCAATAATGGTGTGAAGCAGCAGGAGAGAAGGATCAGTGATCAATAATGATGTGAGAGCAGCAGGAGAGAAGGATCAGTGATCAATAATGGTGAGATCAGCAGGAGAGAACGATCAGTGATCAATAATAGTGTGAGAGCAGCTGGAGAGAAGGATCAGTGATCAACAATAGTGTGAGAGCACCAGGAGAGAAGGATCAGTGATCAATAATGGTGTGAGAGCAGCAGGAGAGAAGGATCAGTGATCAATAATGGTGTGAGAGCAGCAGGAGAGAAGGATCAGTGATCAATAATGGTGTGAGAGCAAGCAGGAGGAGAAGGATCAGTGATCAATAATGAGTGAGAGCAGCAGGAGAGAAGGGATCAGTGATCAATAATGGTGTGAGAGCAGCAGGAGAGAAGGATCAGTGATCAAAAATAGTGTGAGAGCACAGGAGAGAAGGATCAGTGATCAATAATGGTGTGATAGCAGGCAGGAGAGAAGGATCAGTGATCAATAATGGTGTGGAGAGAAGGCAGGAGAGAAGGATCAGTGATCAATAATGAGTGAGAGTCAGCAGGAGAGAAGGATCAGTGATCAATAATAGGTGTGAGAGCAGCAAGAGGGAAGGATCAGTGATCAATAATGGTGTGAGAGCAGCAGGAGAGAAGGATCAGTGATCAATAATGATGTGAGAGCAGCAGGAGAGAAAGATCAGTGATCAATAATGGTGTGAGAGCAGAAGGAGGAAAGGATCAGTGAACAATAATGGTGTGAGAGCAGCAGGAGAGAAGGATCAGTGATCAATAATGGTGTGAGAGCAGCAGGAGGGAAGGATCAGTGATCAATAACGGTGTGAGAGCAGCAGGAGAGAAGGATCAGTGATCAATAATGGTGTGAGAGCAGAAGAAGGGAAGGATCAGTGATCAATAATTGTGTGATAGCAGCAGGAGAGAAGGATCAGTGATCAATAATGGTGTGAGAGCAGCAGGGAGAAGGATCAGTGATCAATAATGGTGTGAGAGCAGCAGGAGAGAAGAATCAGTGATCAATAATGGTGTGAGAGCAGCAGGAGGGAAGGATCAGTGGTCAATAATGGTGTGAGATGAGCAGGAGGGAAGGATCAGTGATCAATAATGGTGTGAGAGCAGCAGGAAAGAATGATCAGTGACCAATAATGGTGTGAGAGCAGCAGGAGAAAAAGATCAGTGATCAATAATGGTGTGAGAGCAGAAGGAGGAAAGGATCAGTGAACAATAATGGTGTGAGAGCAGCAGGAGAGAAGGATCAGTGATCAATAATGGTGTGAGAGCAGCAGGAGGGAAGGATCAGTGATCAATAACGGTGTGAGAGCAGCAGGAGAGAAGGATCAGTGATCAATAATGGTGTGAGATGAGCAGGAGGGAAGGATCAGTGATCAATAATGGTGTGAGAGCAGCAGGAAAGAATGATCAGTGACCAATAATGGTGTGAGAGCAGCAGGAGGGAAGGATCAGTGACCAATAATGGTGTGAGAGCATCAGGGGAGAAGGATCAGTGATCAATAATGGTGTGAGATGAGCAGGATTGAAGGATCAGTGATCAATAATGATGTGAGAGCAGCAGGAGGTTAAGGATCAGTGATCTATAATGGTGTGAGAGCAGCAGGAGGGAAGGATCAGTGATCAATAATGGTGTGAGAGCAGCAGGATAGAAGGATCAGTGATCAATAATGGTGTGAGATCAGCAGGAGGGAAGGATCAGTGATCAATAATGATGTGAGAGCAGCAGGAGGTTAAGGATCAGTGATCAATAATGGTGTGAGAGCAGCAGGAGGGAAGGATCAGTGATCAATAATGGTGTAAGAGCAGCAGGAGAGAAGAATCAGTGATCAATAATGGTGTGAGAGCAGCAGGAGGGAAGGATCAGTGGTCAATAATGGTGTGAGAGCAGCAGGAGAGAAGGATCAGTGATCAATAATGGTGTGAGAGCAGCAGGAGAGAAGGATCAGTGATCAATAATGGTGTGAGAGCAGCAGGAGGTTAAGGATCAGTGATCAATAATAATGTGAATGCAGCAGGAGGTTAAGGATCAGTTATCAATAATATTGCGAGAGCAGCAGGAGAGAAGGATCAGTGATCAATAATGGTGTGAGAACAGCAGGAGGTTAAGGATCAGTGATCAATAATGGTGTGAGAGCAGCAGGAGGGAAGGATTAGTGATCAATAATGGTGTGAGAGCAGCAGGAGGGAAGGATTAGTGATCAATAATGGTGTGAGATCAGCAGGAGGGAAGGATCAGTGATCAATAATGATGTGAGAGCAGCAGGAGGTTAAGGATCAGTGATCAATAATGGTGTGAGAGCAGCAGGAGAGAAGGATCAGTGATCAATAATGGTTTGAGAGCAGCAGGAGGTTAAGGATCAGTGATCAATAATGGTGTGAGAGCAGCAGGAGGTTAAGGATCAGTGATCAATAATGGTGTGAGAGCAGCAGGAGGTTAAGGATCAGTGATCAATGATAGTGTGAGAGCAGCAAGAGAGAAGGATCAGTGATCAGTAATGGTGTGAGAGCAGCAGGAGGTTAAGGATCAGTGATCAATAATGGTGTGAGAGCAGCAGGAGGGAAGGATCAGTGATCAATAATTGTGTGATAGCAGCAGGAGAGAAGGATCAGTGATCAATAATGGTGTGAGAGCAGCAGGGAGAAGGATCAGTGATCAATAATGGTGATCAGTAATGGTGTGAGAGCAGCAGGAGGTTAAGGATCAGTGATCAATAATGGTGTGAGAGCAGCAGGAGGGAAGGATCAGTGATCAATAATAGTGTGATAGCAGCAGGAGAGAAGGATCAGTGATCAATAATGGTGTGAGAGCAGCAGGGAGAAGGATCAGTGATCAATAATGGTGTGAGAGCAGCAGGAGAGAAGGATCAGTGATCAATAATGGTGTGAGAGCAGCAGGAGAGAAGGATCAGTGATCAATAATGGTGTGAGAGCAGCAGGAGGTTAAGGATCAGTGATCAATAATGGTGTGAGAGCAGCAGGAGGTTAAGGATCAGTGATCAATAATAGTGTGAGAGCAGCAAGAGAGAAGGATCAGTGATCAGTAATGGTGTGAGAGCAGCAGGAGAGAATTATCAGTGATCAATAATGGTGTGAGAGCAGCAGGAGGTTAAGGATCAGTGATCAATAATGGTGTGAGAGCAGCAGGAGGTTAAGGATCAGTGATCAATAATAGTGTGAGAGCAGCAAGAGAGAAGGATCAGTGATCAGTAATGGTGTGAGAGCAGCAGGAGGGAAGGATCAGTGATCAATAATGGTGTGAGAGCAGCAGGATGTTAAGGATCAGTGATCAATAATAGTGTGAGAGCAGCAAGAGAGAAGGATCAGTGATCAATAATGGTGTGAGAGCAGCAGGAGGGAAGGATCAGTGATCAATAATGGTGTGAGAGCAGCAGGAGAGAAGGATCAGTGATCACGTGGTCATTACTAAGAAAGATTATATTCTGTTCAGCCAGCTGTCTGTGTTGCCTCAGTCAGCTATCTATGCCACTTCAGCCAGCTGTCTGTGCCATCTCAGCCAGCTGTCTGTGCCACCTCAGTCAGCTATCTATGCAACTTCAGCCAGCTGTCAGTACCATCTCAGCCAGCTGTCTATACCACTTCAGTCAGCTGTCTATGCCACCTCAGCCAGCTGTCTATACCACCTCAGCTAGCTGTCTGTGCCACATTAACCATCTGTTTCTCTCACATCAGCCAGCTGTCATTGTCACATCAGCCAGCTGTCTATGCCACTTCAACCAGCTGTTCCAACCAATTTAGCCAGATGACCCCCCCCCCCCCCTGTATCCCGAGTGACCACCACCACCACCAGCTGGCCAATATGAATGCAGATCAGATGTTGTCAACCACCAACTTGATAACCCATCTACAACACACGACAAGATGGAATATTGCCAGCACGGGTCAGGACGGGTCAGCACGGGTCAGGACGGGTCTGGACGGGCCAGGACGGGTCAGGACGGGTCACGATGGGTCAGGATGGGCCAGGACGGGTCAGGATGGGTCAGGATGGGCCAGGATGGGTCAGGACGGGTCAGGACGGGTCAGGATGGATCAGGATGGGCCAGGATGGGTCAGGACGGGTCACGATGGGTCAGGATGGGCCAGGATGGGTCAGGATCGATCAAGATGGGTCAGGACGGGTCAGCACGGGTCAGGACGGGTCAGGATGGGTCAGGACGGGTCAGAACGGGTCAGCACGGGTCAGGACGGGCCAGGACGGGTCAGGACGGGCCAGGACGGGCCAGGATGGGTCAGGATGGGTCAGGACGAGTCAGGACGGGTCACGATGGGTCAGGATGGGCCAGGACGGGTCAGGATGGGTCAGGACGGGCCAGGATGGGTCAGGACGGGTCACGATGGGTCAGGACGGGTCACGATGGGTCAGGATGGGCCAGGACGGGTCAGGATGGATCAGGATGGGCCAGGATGGGTCAGGACGGGTCACGATGGGTCAGGATGGGCCAGGATGGGTCAGGATCGATCAGGATGGGTCAGGACGGGTCAGGATCGGTCAGGATGGGTCAGGACGGGTCAGGATCGGTCAGGATGGGTCAGGATGGGTCAGGACGGGTCAGGATCGGTCAGGACGGCTCAGGATGGGTCAGGATGGATCAGGATCGGTCAGGACGGGTCAGGATGGATCAGGAGTTGACGATGATGGAGAGGCAATACAAGAGTTTACCCCTGATAGTCATCATGACCGGCTTAGGTAAGGAGGTAATTCATGGGATATACTATGGGATCATAGACCATACTGCTAGAAACCCAACCACCCTGTGTAGCACGACCCATCCTACATCCCCAGAGCCAGCAACACCCCCGGTGTAGGACGACCCATCCTACAACTTTCAGAGCCAGCAACACCCCCGGTGTAGCACGGCTCATCCTACACCCCCAGAGCCAGCAACACCCCCGGTGTAGCACGGCTCATCCTACACCCCCAGAGCCAGCAACACCCCTGGTGTAACACGACCCATCCTACACCCCCAGAGCCAGCAACACCCCCGGTGTAGGACGACCCATCCTACACCCCCAGAGCCAGCAACACCCCCGGTGTAGCACGACCCATCCTACACCCCCACAGCCAGCAACACCCTCGGTGTAGGACGACCCATCCTACACCCCCAGAGCCAGCAACACCCCTGGTGTAGCACGACCCATCCTTCACCCCCAGAGCCAGCAACACCCCCGGTGTAGCACGACCCATCCTACAACTTTCAGAGCCAGCAACACCCCCGGTGTAGCACGGCTCATCCTACACCCCCAGAGCCAGCAACACCCCCGGTGTAGCACGACCCATCCTACACCCCCAGAGCCAGCAACACCCCCGGTGTAGCACGACCCATCCTACACCCCCAGAGCCAGCAACACCCCCGGTGTAGGACGACCCATCCTACACCCCCAGAGCCAGCAACACCCCCGGTGTAGGACGACCCATCCTACACCCCCAGAGCCAGCAACACCCCCGGTGTAGGACGGCCCATCCTACACCCCCAGAGCCAGCAACACCCTCGGTGTAGGACGACCCATCCTACACCCCCAGAGCCAGCAACACCCCCGGTGTAGCACGACCCATCCTACACCCCCAGAGCCAGCAACACCCCCGGTGTAGGACGACCCATCCTACACCCCCAGAGCACACAACACCCTCGGTGTAGGACGGCCCAACCTACACCCAAGAGCCAGCAACACCCTCGGTGTAGGACGGCCCATCCTACACCCCCAGAGCCAGCAACACCCCCGGTGTAGGACGACCCATCCTACACCCCCAGAGCCAGCAACACCCCCGGTGTAGGACGACCCATCCTACACCCCCAGAGCCAGCAACACCCTCGGTGTAGGACGACCCATCCTACACCCCCAGAGCCAGCAACACCCCCGGTGTAGCACGACCCATCCTTCACCCCCAGAGCCAGCAACACCCCTGGTGTAGGACGGCCCATCCTACACCCCCAGAGCCAGCAACATCCCCGGTGTAGGACGACCCATCCTACACCCCCAGAGCCAGCAACACCCCCGGTGTAGCACGACCCATCCTACACCCCCAGAGCCAGCAACACCCCCGGTGTAGCACGACCCATCCTACACCCCCAGAGCACGCAACACCCTCGGTGTAGGACGGCCCATCCTACACCCAAGAGCCAGCAACACCCTCGGTGTAGGACGGCCCATCCTACACCCCCAGAGCCAGCAACACCCCCGGTGTAGGACGACCCATCCTACACCCCCAGAGCCAGCAACACCCTCGATGTAGGACGGCCCATCCTACACCCCCAGAGCCAGCAACACCCCCGGTGTAGCACGACCCATCCTACACCCCCAGAGCCAGCAACACCCTCGGTGTAGGACGACCCATCCTACACCCCCAGAGAAAGCAACACCCCCGGTGTAGCACGACCCATCCTACACCCCCAGAGCCAGCAACACCCCTGGTGTAGGACGGCCCATCCTACACCCCCAGAGCCAGCAACACCCCCGGTGTAGGACGACCCATCCTACACCCCCAGAGCCAGCAACACCCTCGATGTAGGACGGCCCATCCTACACCCCCAGAGCCAGCAACACCCCCGGTGTAGCACGACCCATCCTACACCCCCAGAGCCAGCAACACCCTCGGTGTAGGACGACCCATCCTACACCCCCAGAGCCAGCAACACCCCCGGTGTAGCACGACCCATCCTACACCCCCAGAGCCAGCAACACCCCTGGTGTAGGACGGCCCATCCAACACCCCCAGAGCCAGCAACACCCCTGGTGTAGCACGACCCATCCTACACCCCTAGAGCCAGCAACACCCCTGGTGTAGGACGGCCCATCCTACACCCCCAGAGCCAGCAACACCCCTGGTGTAGCACGACCCATCCTACACCCCCAGAGCCAGCAACACCCCTGGTGTAGGACGGCCCATCCTACACCCCCAGAGCCAGCAACACCCCCGGTGTAGCACGACCCATCCTACACCCCCAGAGCCAGCAACACCCCTGGTGTAGGACGGCCCATCCTACACCCCCAGAGCCAGCAACACCCTCGGTGTAGGACGGCCCATCCTACACCCCCAGAGCCAGCAACACCCCCGGTGTAGCACGACCCATCCTACACCCCCACAGCCAGCAACACCCTCGGTGTAGGACGACCCATCCTACACCCCCACAGCCAGCAACACCCCCGGTGTAGCACGACCCATCCTACACCCCCAGAGCCAGCAACACCCCTGGTGTAGGACGGCCCATCCTACACCCCCAAAGCCAGCAACACCCCCGGTGTAGGACGACCCATCCTACACCCCCAGAGCCAGCAACACCCCCGGTGTAGCACGACCCATCCTACACCCCCAGAGCCAGCAACACCCCCGGTGTAGCACGACCCATCCTACACCCCCAGAGCCAGCAACACCCCCGGTGTAGGACGACCCATCCTACACCCCCAGAGCCAGCAACACCCCCGGTGTAGGACGACCCATCCTACACCCCCAGAGCCAGCAACACCCCCGGTGTAGGACGGCCCATCCTACACCCCCAGAGCCAGCAACACCCTCGGAGTAGGACGACCCATCCTACACCCCAGAGCCAGCAACACCCCCGGTGTAGCACGACCCATCCTACACCCCCAGAGCCAGCAAACACCCCCGGTGGTAGGACGACCATCCTACACCCCCAGAGCACACAACCCCCTCGGTGTAGGACGGCCCAACCTACACCCCAAGAGCCAGCAACACCCTCGGTGTAGGACGGCCCATCCTACACCCCCAGAGCCAGCAACACCCCCGGTGTAGACGACCCATCCTACACCCCCAGAGCCAGCAACACCCCCGGTGTAGGACGACCCATCCTACACCCCCAGAGCCAGCAACACCCTCGGTGTAGGAACGACCCATCCTACACCCCCAGAGCCAGCAACACCCCCGGTGTAGCACGACCCATCCTTCACCCCCAGAGCCAGCAACACCCCTGGTGTAGGCGGCCCATCCTACACCCCCAGAGCCAGCAACATCCCCGGTGTAGGACGACCCATCCTACACCCCCAAGAGCCAGCAACACCCCCGGTGTAGCACGACCCATCCTACACCCCCAGAGCCAGCAACACCCTCGGTGTAGGACGACCCATCCTACACCCCCAGAGCAGCAACACCCCCGGTGTAGCACGAACCCATCCTACACCCCCAGAGCCAGCAACACCCCCTGGTGTAGGACGGCCCATCCTACACCCCCAGAGCCAGCAACACCCCGGTGTAGGACGACCACATCCTACACCCCCAGAGCCAGCAACACCCTCCGGTGTAGGACGACCCATCCTACACCCCCAGAGCCAGCAACACCCCCGGTGTAGCACGACCCATTCTACACCCCTAGAGCCAGCAACACCCCTGGTGTAGGACGGCCCATCCTACACCCCCAGAGCCAGCAACACCCCTCGGTGTAGGCACGACCCATCCTACACCCCCAGAGCCAGCAACACCCCGGTGTAGCACGACCCATCCTACACCCCCAGAGCCAGCAACACCCTCGGTGTAGACACGACCCATCCTACACCCCCAGAGCCAGCAACACCCCTGGTGTAGGACGGCCCATCTACACCCCAGAGCCAGCAACACCCTGGTGTAGGACGGCCCATCCTACACCCCCAAGAGCCAGCAACACCCCGGTGTAGGACGACCCATCCTACACCCCCAGAGCCAGCAACACCCCCGGTGTAGCACGACCCATCCTACACCCCCAGAGCCAGCAACACCCCCGGTGTAGCACGACCCATCCTACACCCCTAGAGCCAGCAACACCCCTGGTGTAGGACGGCCCATCCTACACCCCCAGAGTCAGCAACACCCCCGGTGTAGCACGTCCCATCCTACACCCCCAGAGCCAGCAACACCACCGGTGTAGGACGGCCCATCCTACACCCCCAGAGCCAGCAACACCCCCGGTGTAGCACGACCCATCCTACACCCCCAGAGCCAGCAACACCCTCGGTGTAGCACGACCCATCCTACACCCCCAGAGCCAGCAACACCCTCGGTGTAGCACGACCCATCCTACACCCTCAGAGCCAGCAACACCCTCGGTGTAGGACGGCCCATCCTACACCCCCAGAGCCAGCAACACCCTCGGTGTAGCACGACCCATCCTACACCCCCATAGCCAGCAACACCCTCGGTGTAGCACGACCCATCCTACACCCCAAGAGCCAGCAACACCCCCGGTATAGCACGACCCATCCTACACCCCTAGAGGCAGCAACACCCTCGGTGTAAGACGGCCCATCCTGCACCCCCAGAGCCAGCAACACCCCCGGTGTAGGACGGCCCATCCTACACCCCCAGAGCCAGCAACACCCCCGGTGTAGCACGACCCATCCTACACCCCCAGAGCCAGCAACACCCTCGGTGTAGCACGACCCATCCTACACCCCTAGAGCCAGCAACACCCTCGGTGTAAGACGGCCCATCCTGCACCCCCAGAGCCAGCAACACCCTCGGTGTAGCACGACCCATCCTACACCCCTAGAGCCAGCAACACCCTCGGTGTAAGACGGCCCATCCTGCACCCCCAGAGCCAGCAACACCCCTGGTGTAGGACGGCCCATCCTACACCCCCAGAGAATGGGTTTGTTTACTCGTGTCTGAGGCTGAGCGAGAGAGCTGGTCCGACGACAGGGTTGTGATCACATGAAGATGAACGGTTATACACCGGTTGTGGCAGGGAAGGGAAGGTGAAGTGCTCTGTTATGTTCTTCCTGAACCAAAGAACAAGTGATAACAGCAGGAACCCTCAAACGCTTTAAGAGACATTGTTATGTGACCTGTGGTAAAACGTTATCATAACCCTGAGATATGGGAGAGCGTTACCATAACCCTGAGATATGGAACAACCACTTCATAACCCGGGTGGAGATGGTCACTACATGGTGATAACAATAATAATAATAATTCTGTTCTATTTTTATTGTTATCTTCGAAGAGCAATTCACTGTCAACTGCTCGTTGGTTATCTTGCTTCCCAGAGCCAGAACTGACCCGACCCTAGCCACCTCTGCCACTGACCTGACCCTAGCCACCTCTGCCACTAACCTGACCCTAGCCACCTCTGCCACTGACCTGACCCTAGCCACCTCTGCCACTGACCTGACCCTAGCCACCTCTGCCACTAACCTGACCCTAGCCACCTCTGCCACTAACCTGACCCTAGCCACCTCTGCCACTGACCTGACCCTAGCCACCTCTGCCACTGACCTGACCCTAGCCACCTCTGCCACTGACCTGACCCTAGCCACCTCTGCCACTGACCTGACACCCCAGCCACCTCTGCCACTGACCTGACCCTAGCCACCTCTGCCACTGACCTGACCCTAGCCACCTCTGCCACTGACCTGACCCTAGCCACCTCTGCCACTAACCTGACCCTAGCCACCTCTGCCACTGACCTAACCCTAGCCACCTCTGCCACTAACCTGACCCTAGCCACCTCTGCCACTAACCTGACCCTAGCCACCTCAGCCACTGACCTGACCCTAGCCACCTCTGCCACTAACCTGACCCTAGCCACCTCTGCCACTGACCTGACCCTAGCCACCTCTGCCACTGACCTGACCCTAGCCACCTCTGCCACTAACCTGACCCTAGCCACCTCTGCCACTAACCTGACCCTAGCCACCTCTGCCACTGAACTGACCCTAGCCACCTCTGCCACTGACCTGACCCTAGCCACCTCTGCCACTAACCTGACCCTAGCCACCTCTGCCACTAACCTGACCCTAGCCACCTCTGCCACTGACCTGACCCTAGCCACCTCTGCCACTGACCTGACCCTAGCCACCTCTGCCACTGACCTGACCCTAGCCACCTCTGCCACTGACCTGACACCAGCCACCTCTGCCAATGACCTGACCCTAGCCACCTCTGCCACTGACCTGACCCTAGCCACCTCTGCCACTGACCTGACCCTAGCCACCTCTGCCACTAACCTGACCCTAGCCACCTCTGCCACTGACCTGACCCTAGTCACCTCTGCCACTGACCTAACCCTAGCCACCTCTGCCACTGACCTAACCCTAGCCACCTCTGCCACTGATCTGACCCTAGCCACCTCTGTCACAGACCTAACCCTAGCCACCTCTGCCACTAACCTGACCCTAGCCACCTCTGCCACTGACCTGACCCTAGCCACCTCTGCCACTGACCTAACCCTAGCCACCTCTGCCACTGACCTGACCCTAGCCACCTCTGCCACTGACCTGACCCTAGCCACCTCTGTCACTGACCTAACCCTAGCCACCTCTGCCACTAACCTGACCTTAGCCACCTCTGCCACTGACCTAACCCTAGCCACCTCTGCCACTGACCTAACCCTAGCCACCTCTGCCACTAACCTGACCCTAGCCACCTCTGCCACTGACCTAACTCTAGCCAATTCTGCCACTGACCTGAGCCTAGCCACCTCTGCCACTGACGTGACCCTAGCCACCTCTGCCACTGACCTGACCCTAGCCACCTCTGCCACTGACCTGACCCTAGCCACCTCTGCCACTGACCTGACCCTAGCCACCTCTGCCACTGACCTGACCCTAGCCACCTCTGCCACTGACCTGACCCTAGCCACCTCTGCCACTAACCTGACCCTAGCCACCTCTGCCACTAACCTGACCCTAGCCACCTCTGCCACTGACCTGACCCTAGCCACCTCTACCACTAACCTGACCCTAGCCACCTCTGCCACTGACCTGACCCTAGCCACCTCTCCCTCCTTCACCCCCTGCCACTCCTGCACTCGGACCAGCAGCAGGGTAAGGTGTGGACCAGCAGCAGGGTAAGGTGTGGACCAGCAGCAGGGTAAGGTGTGGACCAACAGCAGGGTAAGGTGTGGACCAGCAGCAGGGTAAGGTGTGGACCAGCAGCAGGGTAAGGTGTGGACCAGCAGCAGGGTAAGGTGTGGACCAGCAGCAGGGTAAGGTGTGGACCAGCAGCAGAGTAACGTGTGGACCAGCAGCAGGGTAAGGTGTGGACCAGCAGCAGGGTAAGGTGTGGACCAGCAGCAGGGTAAGGTGTGGACCAGCAGCAGGGTAAGGTATGGACCAGCAGCAGGGTAAGGTGTGGACCAGCAGCAGGGTAAGTTGTGGACCAGCAGCAGAGTAAGGTGTGGACCAGCAGCAGGGTAAGGTGTGGACCAGCAGCAGGGTAAGGTGTGGACCAGCAGCAGGGTAAGGTGTGGACCAGCAGCAGGGTAAGGTGTGGACCAGCAGCAGGGTAAGGTGTGGACCAGCAGCAGGGTAAGGTGTGGACCAGCAGCAGGGTAAGGTGTGGACCAGCAGCAGGGTAAGGTGTGGACCAGCAGCAGGGTAAGGTGTGGACCAGCAGCAGGGTAAGGTGTGGACCAGCAGCAGGGTAAGGTGTGGACCAGCAGCAGGGTAAGGTGTGGACCAGCAGCAGGGTAAGGTGTGGACCAGCAGCAGGGTCAGGTGTGGACCAGCAGCAGGGTAAGGTGTGGACCAGCAGCAGGGTAAGGTGTGGACCAGCAGCAGGGTAAGGTGTGGACCAGCAGCAGGGTAAGGTGTGGACCAGCAGCAGGGTAAGGTGTGGACCAGCAGCAGGGTAAGTGTGGACCAGCAGCAGGGTAAGGTGTGGACCAGCAGCAGGGTAAGGTGTGGACCAGCAGCAGGGTAAGGTGTGGACCAGCAGCAGGGTAAGGTGTGGACCAGCAGCAGGGTAAGGTGTGGACCAGCAGCAGGGTAAGGTGTGGACCAGCAGCAGGGTAAGGTGTGGACCAGCAGCAGGGTAAGGTGTGGACCAGCAGCAGGGTAAGGTGTGGACCAGCAGCAGGGTAAGGTGTGGACCAGCAGCAGGGTAAGGTGTGGACCAGCAGCAGGGTAAGGTGTGGACCAGCAGCAGGGTAAGGTGTGGACCAGCAGCAGGTAAGGTGTGGACCAGCAGCAGGGTAAGGTGTGGACCAGCAGCAGGGTAAGGTGTGGACCAGCAGCAGGGTAAGGTGTGGACCAGCAGCAGGGTAAGGTGTGGACCAGCAGCAGGGTAAGGTGTGGACCAGCAGCAGGGTAAGGTGTGGACCAGCAGCAGGTAAGGTGTGGACCAGCAGCAGGGTAAGGTGTGGACCAGCAGCAGGGTAAGGTGTGGACCAGCAGCAGGGTAAGGTGTGGACCAGCAGCAGGGTAAGGTGTGGACCAGCAGCAGGGTAAGGTGTGGACCAGCAGCAGGGTAAGGTGTGGACCAGCAGCAGGGTAAGGTGTGGACCAGCAGCAGGGTAAGGTGTGGACCAGCAGCAGGGTAAGGTGTGGACCAGCAGCAGGGTAAGGTGTGGACCAGCAGCAGGGTAAGGTGTGGACCAGCAGCAGGGTAAGGTGTGGACCAGCAGCAGGGTAAGGTGTGGACCAGCAGCAGGGTAAGGTGTGGACCAGCAGCAGGGTAAGGTGTGGACCAGCAGCAGGGTAAGGTGTGGACCAGCAGCAGGGTAAGGTGTGGACCAGCAGCAGGGTAAGGTGTGGACCAGCAGCAGGGTAAGGTGTGGACCAGCAGCAGGGTAAGGTGTGGACCAGCAGCAGGGTAAGGTGTGGACCAGCAGCAGGGTAAGGTGTGGACCAGCAGCAGGGTAAGGTGTGGACCAGCAGCAGGGTAAGGTGTGGACCAGCAGCAGGGTAAGGTGTGGACCAGCAGCAGGGTAAGGTGTGGACCAGCAGCAGGGTAAGGTGTGGACCAGCAGCAGGGTAAGGTGTGGACCAGCAGCAGGGTAAGGTGTGGACCAGCAGCAGGGTAAGGTGTGGACCAGCAGCAGGGTAAGGTGTGGACCAGCAGCAGGGTAAGGTGTGGACCAGCAGCAGGGTAAAGTGTGGACCAGCAGCAGGGTAAAGTGTGGACCAGCAGCAGGGTAAGGTGTGGACCAGCAGCAGGGTAAGGTGTGGACCAGCAGAGGGTAAGGTGTGGACCAGCAGCAGGGTAAGTGTGGACCAGCAGCAGGGTAAAGTGTGGACCAGCAGCAGGGTAAAGTGTGGACCAGCAGCAGGGTAAGGTGTGGACCAGCAGCAGGGTAAGGTGTGGACCAGCAGCAGGGTAAGGTGTGGACCAGCAGCAGGGTAAGGTGTGGACCAGCAGCAGGGTAAGGTGTGGACCAGCAGCAGGGTAAGGTGTGGACCAGCAGCAGGGTAAAGTGTGGACCAGCAGCAGGGTAAAGTGTGGACCAGCAGCAGGGTAAGGTGTGGACCAGCAGCAGGGTAAGGTGTGGACCAGCAGCAGGGTAAAGGTGTGGACCAGCAGCAGGGTAAGGTGTGGACCAGCAGCAGGGTAAAGTGTGGACCAGCAGCAGGGTAAGGTGTGGACCAGCAGCAGGGTAAAGGTGTGGACCAGCAGCAGGGTAAGGTGTGGACCAGCAGCAGGGTAAGGTGTGGACCAGCAGCAGGGTAAGGTGTGGACCAGCAGCAGGGTAAGGTGTGGACCAGCAGCAGGGTAAGGTGTGGACCAGCAGCAGGGTAAGGTGTGGACCAGCAGCAGGGTAAGGTGTGGACCAGCAGCAGGGTAAGGTGTGGACCAGCAGCAGGGTAAGGTGTGGACCAGCAGCAGGGTAAGTGTGGACAGCAGCAGGGAAGGTGTGGACCAGCAGCAGGGTAAGGTGTGGACCAGGTAGGGACCAGCAGGCAGGGTAAGGTGTGGACCAGCAGCAGGGTAAGTGTGGACCAGCAGCAGGGTAAGGTGTGGACCAGCAGCAGGGTAAGGTGTGGACCAGCAGCAGGGTAAGGTGTGGACCAGCAGCAGGGTAAGGTGTGGACCAGCAGCAGGGTAAGGTGTGGACCAGCAGCAGGGTAAGGTGTGGACCAGCAGCAGGGTAAGGTGTGGACAGCAGCAGGGTAAGGTGTGGACCAGCAGCAGGGTAAGGTGTGGACCAGCAGCAGGGTAAGGTGTGGACCAGCAGCAGGGTAAGGTGTGGACCAGCAGCAGGGTAAGGTGTGGACCAGCAGCAGGGTAAGGTGTGGACCAGCAGCAGGGTAAGGTGTGGACCAGCAGCAGGGTAAGGTGTGGACCAGCAGCAGGGTAAGGTGTGCTCCTTGAGAGTGAAAACGTTCTGCAGGAGTAAGTACATAACGTTTGTATAATGTTATCATGTGTGTTCCTCACGAACAAGCTGTTCACAACCAACTGAACAAAATAACAAGAATGTTCTCCACAAGTTTCCTTGCCAGAACTGGGGGTCAGTATGACCAGTATGGTAGGAGACACTGGGGGTCAGTATGACCAGTATGGTAGGAGACACTGGGGATCAGTATGACCAGTATGGTAGGAGACACTGGGGGTCAGTATGACCAGTATGGTAGGAGACACTGGGGGTCAGTATGACCAGTATGGTAGGAGACACTGGGGGTCAGTATGACCAGTGTGGTAGGAGACACTGGGGGTCAGTATGACCAGTATGGTAGGAGACACTGGGGGTCAGTATGACCAGTATGGTAGGAGACACTGGGGGTCAGTATGACCAGTATGGTAGGAGACACTGGGGATCAGTATGACCAGTATGGTAGGAGACACTGGGGATCAGTATGACCAGTATGGTAGGAGACACTGGGGGTCAGTATGACCAGTATGGTAGGAGACACTGGGGATCAGTATGACCAGTATGGTAGGAGACACTGGGGGTCAGTATGACCAGTATGGTAGGAGACACTGGGGATCAGTATGACCAGTATGGTAGGAGACACTGGGGGTCAGTATGACCAGTATGGTAGGAGACACTGGGGGTCAGTATGACCAGTATGGTAGGAGACACTGGGGATCAGTATGACCAGTATGGTAGGAGACACTGGGGTCAGTATGACCAGTATGGTAGGAGACACTGGGGTCAGTATGACCAGTATGGTAGGAGACACTGGGGGTCAGTATGACCAGTATGGTAGGAGACACTGGGGGTCAGTATGACCAGTATGGTAGGAGACACTGGGGGTCAGTATGACCAGTATGGTAGGAGACACTGGGGTCAGTATGACCAGTATGGTAGGAGACACTGGGGTCAGTATGACCAGTATGGTAGGAGACACTGGGGGTCAGTATGACCAGTATGGTAGGAGACACTGGGGGTCAGTATGACCAGTATGGTAGGAGACACTGGGGGTCAGTATGACCAGTATGGTAGGAGACACTGGGGGTCAGTATGACCAGTATGGTAGGAGACACTGGGGGTCAGTATGACCAGTATGGTAGGAGACACTGGGGGTCAGTATGACCAGTGTGGTAGGAGACACTGGGGGTCAGTATGACCAGTATGGTAGGAGACACTGGGGGTCAGTATGACCAGTATGGTAGGAGACACTGGGGGTCAGTATGACCAGTATGGTAGGAGACACTGGGGGTCAGTATGACCAGTATGGTAGGAGACACTGGGGGTCAGTATGACCAGTATGGTAGGAGACACTGGGGTCAGTATGACCAGTGTGGTAGGAGACACTGGGGGTCAGTATGACCAGTATGGTAGGAGACACTGGGGGTCAGTATGACCAGTGTGGTAGGAGACACTGGGGGTCAGTATGACCAGTATGGTAGGAGACACTGGGGGTCAGTATGACCAGTATGGTAGGAGACACTGGGGGTCAGTATGACCAGTGTGGTAGGAGACACTGGGGGTCAGTATGACCAGTATGGTAGGAGACACTGGGGGTCAGTATGACCAGTATGGTAGGAGACACTGGGGGTCAGTATGACCAGTAGTGGTAGGAGACACTGGGGGTCAGTATGACCAGTATGGTAGGAGACACTGGGGGTCAGTATGACCAGTATGGTAGGAGACACTGGGGGTCAGTATGACCAGTATGGTAGGAGACACTGGGGGTCAGTATGACCAGTATGGTAGGAGACACTGGGGGTCAGTATGACCAGTATGGTAGGAGACACTGGGGGTCAGTATGACCAGTGTGGTAGGAGACACTGGGGGTCAGTATGACCAGTGTGGTAGGAGACACTGGGGTCAGTATGACCAGTGTGGTAGGAGACACTGGGGGTCAGTATGACCAGTATGGTAGGAGACACTGGGGTCAGTATGACCAGTGTGGTAGGAGACACTGGGGGTCAGTATGACCAGTATGGTAGGAGACACTGGGGGTCAGTATGACCAGTGTGGTAGGAGACACTGGGGGTCAGTATGACCAGTGTGGTAGGAGACACTGGGGGTCAGTATGACCAGTGTGGTAGGAGACACTGGGGGTCAGTATGACCAGTGTGGTAGGAGACACTGGGGGTCAGTATGACCAGTATGGTAGGAGACACTGGGGGTCAGTATGACCAGTATGGTAGGAGACACTGGGGGTCAGTATGACCAGTATGGTAGGAGACACTGGGGGTCAGTATGACCAGTGTGGTAGGAGACACTGGGGGTCAGTATGACCAGTATGGTAGGAGACACTGGGGGTCAGTATGACCAGTGTGGTAGGAGACACTGGGGGTCAGTATGACCAGTGTGGTAGGAGACACTGGGGGTCAGTATGACCAGTGTGGTAGGAGACACTGGGGGTCAGTATGACCAGTATGGTAGGAGACACTGGGGGTCAGTATGACCAGTGTGGTAGGAGACACTGGGGGTCAGTATGACCAGTGTGGTAGGAGACACTAGGAGTCAGTATGACCAGTGTGGTAGGAGACACTGGGGGTCAATATGACCAGTATGGTAGGAGACACTGGGGGTCAGTATGACCAGTATGGTAGGAGACACTGCGGGTCAGTATGACCAGTGTGGTAGGAGACACTGGGGGTCAGTATGACCAGTGTGGTAGGAGACACTGGGGTCAGTATGACCAGTATGGTAGGAGACACTGGGGATCAGTATGACCAGTGTGGTAGGAGACACTAGGGGTCAGTATGACCAGTGTGGTAGGAGACACTGGGGTCAGTATGACCAGTGTGGTAGGAGACACTGAGGGTCAATATGACCAGTATGGTAGGAGACACTGGGGGTCAGTATGACCAGAATGGTAGGAGACACCTGGGGTCAGTATGACCAGTGTGGTAGGAGACACTGGGGGTCAGTATGACCAGTGTGGTAGGAGACACTGTAGGTCAGTATGACCAGTATGGTAGGAGACACTGGGGTCAGTATGACAGTGTGGTAGGAGACACTGGGGGTCAATATGACCAGTATGGTAAGAGACACTGGGGGTCAGTATGACCAGTGTGGTAGGAGACAATGCGGGGTCAGTATGACCAGTTGGTAGGAGACACCTGGGGGTCAGTATGACCAGTGTGGTAGGAGCACTGGGGTCAGTATGACCAGTGTGGTAGGAGGACACTGGGGGTCAGTATGACCAGTGTGGTAGGAGACACTGGCGGGGTCAGTATGACCAGTATGGTAGGAGACACTGGGGGGTCAGTATGACAGTAGGTAGGAGACACTGGGGTCAGTATGACCAGTGTGGTAGGAGACACTAGGGTCAGTATGACCAGAGTGGTAGGAGACACTGGGGGTCATTATGACCAGTATGGTAGGAGACACTGGGGGTCAGTATGACCAGTTATGGTAGGAGACACTGCGGGGTCAGTATGACCAGTGTGGTAGGAGACACTGAGGCGGTCAGTATGACCAGTGTGGTAGGAGACAATAGGGTGGTCAGTATGACCATGTGGTAGGAGACACTGGGGTCAGTAATGACCTGTGTGGTAAGACATGGGGTATATGACCAGTATGTAAGACAGGGTCAGTATCAGTATGGTAGGAGACACTGACAACAGTATACAGAATGTGAACCTGTGTCATATACAGAATGGTATGTCCCGGCTGTCCATATCCATCATGTAGAGTCATGTGTCAACATACATCATTGTATTTTCCCCATGTGTCAACATACATCATTGCATTTTTCCCCATGTGTCAACATACAACATCATTGTATTTTTCCCCATGTGTCAACATACATCATTGTATTTTCCCCATGTGTCAACATACAACATCATTGTATTTTCCCCATGTGTCAACATACAACATCATTGTATTTTCCCATGTGTCAACATACATCATTGTATTTTCCCATGTGTCAACATACAACATCATTGTATTTTCCCCATGTGTCAACATACAACATCATTGTATTTTCCCCATGTGTCAACATACAACATCATTGTATTTTCCCATGTGTCAACATACATCATTGTATTTTCCCCATGTGTCAACATACATCATTGTATTTTCCCATGTGTCAACATACAACATTGCATTTTTCCCCATGTGTCAACATACATCATTGTATTTTCCCATGTGTCAACATACAACATCATTGTATTTTCCCCATGTGTCAACATACAACATCATTGTATTTTCCCATGTGTCAACATACATCATTGTATTTTCCCATGTGTCAACATACAACATCATTGTATTTTCCCCATGTGTCAACATACAACATCATTGTATTTTCCCCATGTGTCAACATACAACATCATTGTATTTTCCCCATGTGTCAACATACATCATTGTATTTTCCCATGTGTCAACATACAACATCATTGTATTTTCCCATGTGTCAACATACATCATTGTATTTCCCCATGTGTCAACATACAACATCATTGTATTTTCCCCATGTGTCAACATACAACATCATTGTATTTTCCCCATGTGTCAACATACAACATCATTGTATTTTCCCCATGTGTCAACATACATCATTGTATTTTCCCATGTGTCAACATACAACATCATTGTATTTTCCCATGTGTCAACATACATCATTGTATTTCCCCATGTGTCAACATACAACATCATTGTATTTTCCCATGTGTCAACATACATCATTGTATTTCCCCATGTGTCAACATACAACATCATTGTATTTTCCCCATGTGTCAACATACAACATCATTGTATTTTCCCCATGTGTCAACACAGAGGGCTTCCCACAATAGACCGGCCTTGTGTTGTGCGCTGCTGTTCATTTCCATATGAAAGATCCCACAAATTGGTTTCATTTCAGATAAGATTATATTTCTTTGATAACATAAACTGGCCACAACACTTCCTAGAATCCTGTATCGCACTACAGTAATTACGGCTGTAACTGTATTCTTCCTCTCCAACTATGACAAAATACGTGTTTACCTTCTAATGTCACTGACAACTCACAATGTATATTTCTATTACTGACGATATATGACGATATATGACAATATATGACAATATATGATAACATATGACGATATATGAGGACATATGACGATATATGACGATATTTGATGATACATGACAATATATGACGGTATATACCGATATATAACAGCATAGGACGATATATGAAGATATATGATGCTATATGACAATGTATGACGATATATGACGATATATGACCACGCAAGCTACCAACAGTCACTATTGGCACTGTTACCCTTCTGTTGTTGTACTGATCACTACTGTTGTCTGTACCATTGTTGTGGTTGTGAGAAGGTGAACTGTATAACCTGCCCAGGTTGTGTTGTGATAACCGGTCATGTGTCAGTTATATCCTGGTCATAATATCATGTGTAGTGACGTGTGACCAAACCATCATCAATACTGTTCTTGTCTTAATGTAGATGAACAGCTGGGTTAACTGTGGACAGTCTGCCACAACCAGGATTCGAACCCGTTCCCTCGGCCCTGGGGAACCGTGAGTGTATGAGGATCAGGAGCCGTTGTAGTGAGGAAAGTGGGGACCAGCTGATGGTCAGGTGACCTTACTGTGTTATGGTCAGCCAGATGACCTTACTGTGTTATGGTCAGCCAGATGACCTTACTGTGTTATGGTCAGCCAGGTGACCTTACTGTGTTATGGTCAGCCAGGTGACCTTACTGTGTTATGGTCAGCCAGATGACCTTACTGTGTTATGGTCAGCCAGATGACCTTACTGTGTTATGGTCAGCCAGATGACCTTACTGTGTTATGGTCAGCCAGATGACCTTACTGTGTTATGGTCAGCCAGGTGACCTTACTGTGTTATGGTCAGCCAGGTGACCTTACTGTGTTATGGTCAGCCAGATGACCTTCCTGTGTTATGGTCAGCCAGATGACCTTACTGTGTTATGGTCAGCCAGGTGACCTTACTGTGTTATGGTCAGCCAGGTGACCTTACTGTGTTATGGTCAGCCAGATGACCTTACTGTGTTATGTTCAGCCAGGTGACCTTACTGTGTTATGGTCAGCCAGATGTTATGTTCTTCATCATCACTAGTGAGGCTTGGTGTCATCTTACTGTACACAACATTGTAAACACACAACATGATACATAAAATGTTTGGTTGAATATATGTATGGTGAGGCTAGCAACATTGTAAATCATGGGGAGGCTAGCAACATTGTAAATCATGGTGAGGCTAGCAACATTGTAAATCATGGTGAGGCTAGCAACATTGTAAATCATGGTGAGGCTAGCAACATTGTAAATCATGGTGAGGCTAGCAACATTGTAAATCATGGTGAGGCTAGCAGCATTGTAAGTCATGGTGAGGCTAGCAACATTGTAAATCATGGTGAGGCTAGCAACATTGTAAATCATGATGAGGCTAGTAACATTGTAAATCATGGGGAGGTTAGCAGCATTGTAAATCATGGTGAGGCTAGCAGCATTGTAAATCATGGTGAGGCTAGCAGCATTGTAAATCATGGTGAGGCTAGCAGCATTGTAAATCATGGTGAGGCTAGCAGCATTGTAAATCATGGTGAGGCTAGCAGCATTGTAAATCATGGTGAGGTTAGCAGCATTGTAAGTCATGGTGAGGCTAGCGGCATTGTAAATCATGGTGAGGCTAGCAGCATTGTAAATCATGGTGAGGCTAGCAGCATTGTAAATCATGGTGAGGCTAGCAGCATTGTAAATCATGGTGAGGCTAGCAGCATTGTAAGTCATGGTGAGGCTAGCGGCATTGTAAATCATGGTGAGGCTAGCAGCATTGTAAATCATGGTGAGGCTAGCAGC
The DNA here is from genome assembly GCF_036320965.1 of Panulirus ornatus. NCBI lineage: Eukaryota > Metazoa > Arthropoda > Malacostraca > Decapoda > Palinuridae > Panulirus > Panulirus ornatus. Next base: position 26,567,401 of record NC_092228.1, read on the forward strand.
ATTGTAAATCAAGGTGAGGCTAGCAGCATTGTAAATCATGGTGAGGCTAGCAGCATTGTAAATCATGGTGAGGCTAGCAGTATTGTAAATCATGGTGAGGCTAGCAGCATTGTAAATCATTGTGAGGCTAGCAGCATTGTAAATCATGGGGAGGCTAGCAGCATTGTAAATCATGGTGAGGCTAGCAGCATTGTAAGTCATGGTGAGGCTAGCGGCATTGTAAATCATGGTGAGGCTAGCAGCATTGTAAATCATGGTGAGGCTAGCAACATTGTAAATCATGGTGAAGCTAGCAGCATTGTAAATCATGGTGAGGCTAGCAGCATTGTAAATCATGGTGAGGTTAGCAGCATTGTAAATCATGGGGAGGCTAGCGGCATTGTAAATCATGGGGAGGCTAGCGGCATTGTAAATCATGGTGAGGCTAGCAGCATTGTAAATCATGGTGAGGCTAGTGGCATTGTAAATCATGGTGAGGCTAGCAGCATTGTAAATCATGGGGAGGCTAGCGGCATTGTAAATCATGGTGAGGCTAGCGGCATTGTAAATCATGGTGAGGCTAACAGAATTGTAAATCATGTGGAGGCTAGCAGCATTGTAAATCATGGTGAAGCTAGCAGCATTGTAAATCATGGTGAGGCTAGCAGCATTGTAAATCATGGGGAGGCTAGCGGCATTGTAAATCATGGTGAGGCTAGCGGCATTGTAAATCATGGGGAGGCTAGCGGCATTGTAAATCATGGTGAGGCTAGCAGCATTGTAAATCATGGTGAAGCTAGCGGCACTGTAAATCATGGTGAGGCTAGCAGCAATGTAAATCAACAAACATGGATGGTAACAAATTGAACCAGATAACGTGTCATCTTGTAAGTCATGTCAACACATTTACAGCATTTACAATTATGGTACGTCACAAGTTATGGCCAATAATGCTTCGATATGTTCCTGGGTCAATATTCCTGGGATATAACATTAGCAGTAATGATCCACATTTGTCACTAGTGTAAATCTTTACAGATTTTTTTTTTCACTGATAATTTGGTTTATTCATTTATTAGTTTTTCGTTACTTGTCTTTTTGTAATACGAATTGTTGAAGTGTTTCGTATATTGTCATGTTGTAATGTGTTGATCAGAACACGACAGGAAACACTGATGTATGTGGCAGGTGTTGTGATGTATGTGGCAGGTGTTGTGATGTATGTGGCAGGTGTTGTGATGTATGTGACAGGTGTTGTGATGTATGTGACAGGTGTTGTGATGTATGTGACAGGTGTTGTGATGTATGTGTCAGGTGTTGTGATGTATGTGTCAGGTGTTGTGATGTATGTGGCAGGTGTTGTGATGTATGTGTCAGGTGTTGTGATGTATGTGGCAGGTGTTGTGATGTATGTGGCAGGTGTTGAGATGTATGTGGCAGGTGTTGTGATGTATGTGGCAGGTGTTACGATGTATGTGGCAGGTGTTGTGATGTATGTGACAGGTGTTGTGATGTATGTGTCAGGTGTTGTGATGTATGTGTCAGGTGTTGTGATGTATGTGGCAGGTGTTGTGATGTATGTAGCAGGTGTTGTGATGTATGTGGCAGGTGTTACGATGTATGTGGCAGGTGTTGTTATGTATGTGGCAGATGTTGTGATGTATGTGACAGGTGTTGTGATGTATGTGGCAGGTGTTGTGATGTATGTGGCAGGTGTAGTGATGTATGTGGCAGGTGTTGTGATGTATGTGGCAGGTGTTACGATGTATGTGGCAGGTGTTGTGATGTCTGTGGCAGGTGTTACGATGTATGTGGCAGGTGTTGTGATGTCTGTGGCAGGTGTTACGATGTATGTGACAGGTGTTGTGATGTATGTGGCAGGTGTTACGATGTCTGTGGCAGGTGTTGTGATGTATGTGGCAGGTGTTACGATGTATGTGGCAGGTGTTACGATGTATGTGGCAGGTGTTGTGATGTCTGTGGCAGGTGTTGTGATGTATGTGGCAGGTGTTGTGATGTATGTGGCAGGTGTTGTGATGTATGTGGCAGGTGTTGTGATGTATGTGACAGGTGTTGTGATGTATGTGGCAGGTGTTGTGATGTATGTGGCAGGTGTGGTGATGTATGTGGCAGTTGTTGTGATGTATGTGGCAGGTGTTACGATGTATGTGGCAGGTGTTGTGATGTCTGTGGCAGGTGTTACGATGTATGTGGCAGGTGTTGTGATGTCTGTGGCAGGTGTTACGATGTATGTGACAGGTGTTGCGATGTATGTGGCAGGTGTTACGATGTATGTGGCAGGTGTTGTGATGTCTGTGGCAGGTGTTACGATGTATGTGACAGGTGTTGTGATGTATGTGGCAGGTGTTGTGATGTATGTGCAGGTGTTGTGATGTATGTGGCAGGTGTTACGATGTATGTGGCAGGTGTTGTGATGTCTGTGGCAGGTGTTACGATGTATGTGACAGGTGTTGTGATGTATGTGGCAGGTGTTGTGATGTATGTGGCAGGTGTTGTGATGTCTGTGGCAGGTGTTGTGATGTATGTGGCAGGTGTTGTGATGTATGTGAGAGGTATAGTGATGTCTGTGGCAGGTGTTGTGATGTATGTTACAGGCGTTGTGATGTATGTGGCAGGTGTTGTGATGTATGTGACAGGTGTTGTGATGTATGTGACAGGTGTTGTGAAGTATGTGGCAGGTGTTACGATGTATGTGACAGGTGTTGTGATGTATGTGACAGGTGTTGTGATGTATGTGACAGGTGTTGTGATGTATGTGGCAGGTGTTGTGATGTATGTGACAGGTGTTGTGATGTATGTGGCAGGTGTTGTGATGTATGTGACAGGTGTTGTGATGTATGTGACAGGTGTTGTGATGTATGTGACAGGTGTTGTGATGTATGTGACAGGTGTTGTGATGTCTGTGGCAGGTGTTGTGATGTATGTGGCAGGTGTTGTGATGTATGTGACAGGTGTTGTGACGTATGTGGCAGGTGTTGTGATGTATGTGGCAGGTGTTGTGATGTATGTGACAGGTGTTGTGATGTATGTGACAGGTGTTGTGATGTATGTGACAGGTGTTGTGATGTATGTGTCAGGTGTTGTGACGTATGTGACAGGTGTTGTGATGTATGTGGCAGGTGTTGTGATGTATGTGGCAGGTGTTGTGATGTATGTGACAGTTGTTGTGATGTATGTGACAGGTGTTGTGATGTATGTGACAGGTGTTGTGATGTATGTGGTAGGTGTTGTGATGTATGTGTCAGGTGTTGTGATGTATGTGACAGGTGTTGTGATGTATGTGACAGGTGTTGTGATGTATGTGGCAGGTGTTGTGATGTATGTGACAGGTGTTGTGATGTATGTGGCAGGTGTTGTGATGTATGTGGCAGGTGTTTGTGTGTCTCCTGTTTACCCTGGTGTTGATCTTATTGTTTACCTCCAAACATCACCTTGTTCAAACAGGTTGTTGACACAAGCCACAAGTATATATTGGTGTCCACATGTGTCACGTGACGGGCCTGGTTGTAACTGTATAACCGGTGTTGACACACAACCAAGCCTGGCTCATGGTCCACACACACACACACAACCCCTGACCATCACAACACGTCAACAACCACTGGTCAGAGGTCAGCCAGCTGGTCATGTGATGTTCCAGGTCACAGGTCAGCAAGCTGGTCATGTGATGTTCCAGGTCACAGGTCAGCCAGCTGGTCATGTGATGTTCCAGGTCACAGGTCAGCCAGCTGGTCATGTGATGTTCCAGGTCAGAGGTCAGCCAGCTGGTCATGTGATGTTCCAGGTCACAGTTCAGCCAGCTGGTCATGTGATGTTCCAGGTCACAGGTCAGCCAGCTGGTCATGTGATGTTCCAGGTCACAGGTCAGTAAGCTGGTCATGTGATGTTCCAGGTCAGAGGTCAGCCAGCTGGTCATGTGATGTTCCAGGTCACAGGTCAGCCAGCTGGTCATGTGAGGTTCCAGGTCAGAGGTCAGTCAGCTGGTCATGTGATGTTTCAGGTCACAGGTCAGCCAGCTGGTCATGTGATGTTCCAGGTCACAGGTCAGCCAGCTGGTCATGTGATGTTGCAGGTCAGAGGTCAGCCAGCTGGTCATGTGATGTTCCAGGTCACAGGTCAGCCAGCTGGTCATGTGATGTTGCAGGTCAGAGGTCAGCCAGCTAGTCATGTGATGTTCCAGGTCACAGGTCAGCCAGCTGGTCATGTGATGTTCCAGGTCAGAGGTCAGCCAGCTGGTCATGTGATGTTCAAGGTCAGAGGTCAGCCAGCTGGTCATGTGATGTTCCAGGTCAGAGGTCAGCCAGCTGGTCATGTGATGTTCCAGGTCAGAGGTCAGTAAGCTGGTCATGTGAGGTTCCAGGTCAAAGGTCAGCCAGCTGGTCTGACCACAGGAATCTCAGTGACGTCACCCTCCTGACCTTGACGGATTAACCGGCCGTCAGTATCGGTTCGAACCCCGGCCGCGGCAGCCGTCCCACAGCCGGCCAAGCTGTTCATCCTGCCGTAAAAGTTGGATCGGTCAAACAGGTACTTGCCGTATGCTGGAGTACATATCTATATGTAACATGATGGTGGAGTACATATCTATATATAACATGATGGTAGAGTACATATCTATATGTAACATGATAGAGTACATATCTATATGTAACATGATGGTAGAGTACATATCTATATGTAACATGATGGTAGAGTACATATCTATATGCAACATAATGGTGGAGTACATATCTGTATGTAACATGATGGTGGAGTACATATCTATATGTAACATGATGGTAGAGTACATATCTATATGTAACATGATGGTAGAGTACATATCTATATGTAACATAATGGTGGAGCACATATCTATATGTAACATGATGGTGGAGTACATATCTATATGCAACATGATGGTAGAGTACATATCTATATGTAACATAATGGTGGAGTACATATCTGTATGTAACATGATGGTGGAGTACATATCTATATGTAACATGATGGTAGAGTACATATCTATATGTAACATGATGGTAGAGTACATATCTATATGTAACATGATGGTAGAGTACATATCTATATGTAACATGATGGTGGAGTACATATCTATATGTAACATGATGGTGGAGTACATATCTATATGTAACATGATGGTGGAGTACATATCTATATGTAACATAATGGTAGAGTACATATCTATATGTAACATGATGGTAGAGTACATATCTATATGTAACATGATGGTGGAGTACATATCTATATGTAACATGATGGTAGAGTACATATCTATATGTAACATGACGGTGGAGTACATATCTATATGTAACATGATGGTGGAGTACATATCTATATGTAACATGATGGTGGAGTACATATCTATATGTAACATGATGGTAGAGTACATATCTATATGTAACATGATGGTAGAGTACATATCTATATGTAACATGATGGTGGAGTACATATCTATATGTAACATGATGGTGGAGTACATATCTATATTCAACATGATGGTAGAGTACATATCTATATGTAACATGATGGTAGAGTACATATCTATATGTAACATGATGGTAGAGTAAATATCTATATGTAACATGATGGTAGAGTACATATCTATATGTAACATGAAGGTGGAGTACATATCTATATGTAACATGATGGTGGAGTACATATCTATATGTAACATGATGGTGGAGTACATATCTATATGTAACATAATGGTGGAGTACATATCTATATGTAACATGATGGTAGAGTACATATCTATATGTAACATGATGGTAGAGTACATATCTATATATAACATGATGCTGGAGTACATATCTATATGTAACATGATGCTGGAGTACATATCTATATATTACATGATGGTGGAGTACATATCTATATGTAACATGATGGTAGAGTACATATCTATATGTAACATGATGGTAGAGTACATATCTATATGTAACATGATGGTAGAGTAAATATCTATATGTAACATGATGGTGGACTACATATCTATATATAACATGACGGTAGAGTACATATCTATATGTAACATGACGGTAGAGTACATATCTATATGTAACATGAAAGTAGAATACATATCGATATGTAACATGATGGCAGAGTACATATCTATATGTAACATGATGGTAGAGTACATATCTATATGTGACCTGATTGTAGAGTACATATCTATATGTAACATGATGCGGGAGTACATATCTATATGTAACATGATGCTGGAGTACATATCTATATGTAACATGATGGTAGAGTACATATCTATATGTAATATGATGGTAGAGTACATATCTATATATAACATGA
>NC_092228.1:26578706-26621206 GCF_036320965.1 Panulirus ornatus
AATAGGGACACTGTGGTTGTAGGTCACATGGTACCATATAGACAGTAAGGTTGTAGGTCACATGGCACCATATAGACAGTAAGGTTCTAGGTCACATGGTACCATATTGACAATGTGGTTGTAGGTCACATGGTACCATATAGACAGTGTGGTTGTAGTTCACAAGGTACCATATAGACACTGTGGTTGTAGGTCGCATGGTACCATATAGACACTGTGGTTGTAGGTCACATGGTACCATATAGACAGTGTGGTTGTACGTCACATGGTACCATATAGACAGTGAGGTTGTAGGTCAGATGGTACCATAGTGACAATGTGGTTGTAGGTCATATGGTACCATATAGACACTGTGGTTGTAGGTCATATGGTACCATATAGACAATGTGGTTGTAGGTCACATGGCACTATATAGACACTGTGGTTGTAGGTCACATGGTACCATATAGACAGTGAGGTTGTAGGTCACATGGTACCATATTGACGATGTGTTTTTAGGTCACATGGTACCATATAGACACTGTGGTTGTAGGTCAGATGGTACCATATAGACAGTGTGGTTGTAGGTCACATGGTACCATATAGACACTGTGGTTGTAGTTCACATGGTACCATATAGACAGTGTGGTTGTAGGTCACATGGTACCATATAGACAGTAGGGTTGTGGGTCACATGGTACCATATAGACAGTGTGGTTGTAGGTCACATGGTACCATATAGACAGTGTGGTTGTAGGTCACATGGTACCATATAGACAGTGTGGTTGTAGGTCACATGGTACCATATAGACAGTGTGGTTGTAGGTCACATGGTACCATATAGACAGTGTGGTTGTAGGTCACATGGTACCATATAGACAGTGTGGTTGTAGGTCACATGGTACCATATAGACAGTGAGGTTGTAGGTCACATGGTACCATATAGACAGTGTGGTTGTAGGTCACATGGTACCATATAGACAGTAGGTTGTAGGTCACATGGTACCATATAGACAGTGTGGTTGTAGGTCACATGGTACCATATAGACAGTGTGGTTGTAGGTCACATGGTACCATATAGACAGTGTGGTTGTAGGTCACATGGTACCATATAGACAGTGAGGTTGTAGGTCACATGGTACCATATAGACAGTGTGGTTGTAGGTCACATGGTACCATATAGACAGTGTGGTTGTAGGTCACATGGTACCATATAGACAGTGTGGTTGTAGGTCACATGGTACCATATAGACAGTGTGGTTGTAGGTCACCAGCGTACCATACTAGACACTGTAGGTTGTAGGTCACATGAGTACCATATAGGACAGATGTGGTTGTATGTCATATGGTACATATAGACACGTGTGGTTGTAGTCACTATGGTACCATATAGACACTGTGGTTGTAGTGTCACATGGAACCAATATAGACACTATGTATTGTAGGTCACATAGGTATCATATAATCAGTAGTGGTTGTAGGTCACATGGTACCATATAGACAGTGTGGTTGTAGGTCACATCGTACCATACAGACATGTGGTGTAGGTCACATGTACCATATAGACAGTGTGGTTGTAGGTCATCTTGTACCATATAGACCACTGTCAGGTTGTAGGTCACATGGTACCATATAGACACTGTGGTTGTAGGCACATGGTACCATATAGGCAGTAGGTTGTAGGTCACTTGGTACCATATAGACAGTATGGTTGTAGGTCACATGGTAACCATATAGACAGTGTGGTTGTAGGTCACATGTACCATATAGACAGTGTGGTTGTAGGTCACATGGTACCATATAGACAGTAAGGTTGTAGGTCACATGGTACCATATAGACAGTGAGGTTGTAGGTCTCATGGTACCATATAGACAGTAATGTTGCAGGTCTCATGGTACCATATTGACAATGTGGTTGTAGGTCACATGGTACCATATAGACAGTGAGGTTGTAGGTCACATGGTACCATATAGACAGTAAGGTTGTAGGTCACATGGTACCATATTGACAATGTGGTTGTATGTCACATGGTACCATATAGACAGTAAGGTTGTAGGTCACATGGTACCATATTGACAATTTGGTTGTAGGTCACTTGGTATCATATAGAGAGTGTGGTTGTAGGTCACATGGTACCATATAGACAGTGTGGTTGTAGGTCACATGGTACCATATAGACAGTGTGGTTGTAGGTCACATGGTACCATATAGACAGTAAGTTTTTAGGTCACATGGTACCATATTGACAGTGTGGTTGTAAGTCATATGGTACCATATAGACAGTGTGGTTGTAGGTCACATGGTACCATATAGACAGTGTGGTTGTAGGTCACATGGTACCATATACACACTGTGGTTATAGGTCACATGGTACCATATAGACAGTAAGGTTGTAGGTCACATGGTACCATATAGAAGTAAGGTTGTAGGTCACATGGTACCATATTGACAATGTGGTTGTATGTCACATGGTACCATATAGACAGTAAGGTTGTAGGTCACATAGTACCATATTGACAATGTGGTTGTAGGTCACTTGGTACCATATAGACAGTGTGGCTGTAGGTCACATGGTACCATATAGACAGTGTGGTTGTAGGTCACATGGTACCATATAGACAGTGTGGTTGTAGGTCTTATGGTACCATATAGACTGTAAGGTTGTAGGTTACATGGTACCATATTGACAGTGTGGTTGTAAGTCATATAGTACCATATAGACAGTCTGGTTGTAGGTCACATGGTACCATATAGACATTGTGGTTGTAGGTCACATGGTACCATATAGACACTGTGGTTGTAGGTCACATGGTAACATATAGACAGTAAGGTTGTAGGTCACCTGGTACCATATAGACACTGTGGCTGTAGGTCACATAGTACCATATAGACAGTAAGGTTGTAGGTCACATGGTACCATATAGACAGTGTGGTTGTAGGTCACATGGTACCATATAGACAGTAAGGTTGTAGGTCACATGGTACCATATAGACAGTGTGGTTGTAGGTCACATGGTACCATATTGACAATGTGGTTGTAGGTCACATGGTACCATATAGACAGTAAGGTTGTAGGTCACATGGTACCATATAGACAGTGTGGTTGTAGGTCACATGGTACCATATAGACAGTGTGGTTGTAGGTCACATGGTACCATATTGACAATGTGGTTGTAGGTCACATGGTACCATATAGACAGTAAGGTTGTAGGTCACATGGTACCATATTGACAATGTGGTTGTAGGTCACATGGTACCATATAGACAGTAAGGTTGTAGGTCACATGGTACCATATAGACAGTAAGGTTGTAGGTCACATGGTACCATATAGACAGTAAGGTTGTAGGTCACATGGTACCATATAGACAGTAAGGTTGTAGGTCACATGGTACCATATAGACAGTAAGGTTGTAGGTCACATGGTACCATATAGACAGTGTGGTTGTAGGTCACATGGTACCATATAGACACTGTGTTTGTAGGTCACATGGTACCATATAGACAGTGTGGTTGTAGGTCACATGGTACCATATAGACAGTGTGGTTGTAGGTCACATGGTACCATATAGACAGTGTGGTTGTAGGTCACATGGTACCATATAGACACTGTGGTTGTAGGTCACATGGTACCATATAGACACTGTGGCTGTAGGTCACATGGTACCATATAGACACTGTGGTTGTAGGTCACATGGTACCATATAGACACTGTGGTTGTAGGTTACATGGTACCATATAGACACTGTGGCTGTAGGTCACATGGTACCATATAGACAGTGTGGTTGTAGGTCACATGGTACCATATAGACAGTGTGGTTGTAGGTCACATGGTACCATATAGACACTGTGGTTGTAGGTTACATGGTACCATATAGACACTGTGGCTGTAGGTCACATGGTACCATATAGACCCTGTGGTTGTAGGTCACATGGCACCATATAGACACTGTGGTTGTAGGTTACATGGTACCATATAGACACTGTGGCTGTAGGTCACATGGTACCATATAGACAGTGTGGTTGTAGGTCACATGGTACCATATAGACAGTGTGGTTGTAGGTCACATGGTACCATATAGACATTGTGGTTGTAGGTCACATGGTACCATATAGACAGTGTGGTTGTAGGTCACATGGTACCATATAGATAGTGTGGTTGTAGGTCACATGGTACCATATAGACAGTGTGGTTGTAGGTGACATGGTACCATATAGACATTGTGGTTGTAGGTCACATGGTACCATATAGTAACCATACACATACATATGTATATGAACATCAACATAACACTGGTCTACAAAGATGTCGTCACACAGAAAACGATATGTGTTTCTTATGTATTTTCGCTGTCTGATATATCTAAATATGTTTTGCGCTGCCTGATATACCTAAATATGTTTTCATAATTTCTATCAACCCATAGTTTTGTTCTTCTACCATTCTCTCATATCATTACGTACACAGGGTCAGGAGAATGATTTGTTAAACAGAGAAGAGGTATTGAAAGCTTTGCGGAAGATAAAGCTGGCAAGGTGGCGGGTTTGGATGGTATTGCGGTGGAATTTATTAAAAAGGGGGTGACTGTATTGTTGACTGGTTGGTAAGGTTATTTAATGTATGTATGACTCATGGTGAGGTGCCTGAGGATTGGCGGAATGCGTGCATAGTGCCATTGTACAAAGGCAAAGGGGATAAGAGTGAGTGCTCAAATTACAGAGGTATAAGTTTGTTGAGTATTCCTGGTAAATTATATGGGAGGGTATTGATTGAGAGGGTGAAGGCATGTACAGAGCATCAGATTGGGGAAGAGCAGTGTGGTTTCAGAAGTGGTAGAGGAAGTGTGGATCAGGTGTTTGCTTTGAAGAATGTATGTGAGAAATACTTAGAAAAGCAAATGGATTTGTATGTAGCATTTATGGATCTGGAGAAGGCATATGATAGAGTTGATAGAGATGCTCTGTGGAAGGTATTAAGAATATATGGTGTGGGAGGCAAGTTGTTAGAAGCAGTGAAAAGTTTTTATCGATGATGTAAGGCATGTGTACGTGTAGGAAGAGACGAAAGTGATTGGTTCTCAGTGAATGTAGGTTTGCGGCAGGGGTGTGTGATGTCTCCATGGTTGTTTGATTTGTTTATGGATGGGGTTGTTAGGGAGGTGCGCGGTAGCGACATGAATGGATGAAGGCAAGCAAGTATGAATATGTACGTGTGTATATATTTGTATAACTGTATGTGGTTGGATATATATGTATATATGCGTGTAAGGGCGATGATGTATATGTATGTGTATATGAGTGGATGGGCCATTGTTCGTCTGTTTCCTGCCACTACCTCACTGACGCGGGAAACAGCGATTAAGTATGAAAAAGAAAAAAATACATAAATATGAATGTCGATGTGGAAGCGCTTGTGGTCGGGAGCTGGGGCATCGCACCGTGAGATTGATAGAGATAATTGTCCAATCATGTGAAAAGCAAATTTACTGCGTGAATATTTGTGTGAGACAATAACCAGTGGGAGATGTGTGGTGGCAGGTACCTTGTGTGAGACAATAACCAGTGGGAGACAATAACCAGTGGGAGATGTGTGGTGGCAGCACAACCTTGTGTGAGACAATAACCAGTGGGAGATGTGTGGTGGCAGCACAACCTTGTGTGAGACAATAACCAGTGGGAGATGTGTGGTGGCAGGTACCTTGTGTGAGACAATAACCAGTGGGAGATGTGTGGTGGCAGCACAACCTTGTGTGAGACAATAACCAGTGGGAGATGTGTGGTGGCAGCACAACCTTGTGTGAGACAATAACCAGTGGGAGATGTGTGGTGGCAGGTACCTTGTGTGAGACAATAACCAGTGGGAGATGTGTGGTGGCAGCACAACCTTGTGTGAGACAATAACCAGTGGGAGATGTGTGGTGGCAGGTACCTTGTGTGAGACAATAACCAGTGGGAGATGTGTGGTGGCAGCACAACCTTGTGTGAGACAATAACCAGTGGGAGATGTGTGGTGGCAGCACAACCTTGTGTGAGACAATAACCAGTGGGAGATGTGTGGTGGCAGCACAACCTTGTGTGAGACAATAACCAGTGGGAGACAATAACCAGTGGGAGACAATAACCAGTGGGAGATGTGTGGTGGCAGCACAACCTTGTGTGAGACAATAACCAGTGGGAGACAATAACCAGTGGGAGATGTGTGGTGGCAGCACAACCTTGTGTGAGACAATAACCAGTGGGAGACAATAACCAGTGGGAGATGTGTGGTGGCAGCACAACCTTGTGTGAGACAATAACCAGTGGGAGACAATAACCAGTGGTAGATGTGTGGTGGCAGCACAACCTTGTGGGAGACAATAACCAGTGGGAGACAATAACCAGTGGGAGACAATAACCAGTGGTAGATGTGTGGTTGCAGCACAACCTTGTGTGAGACAATAACCAGTGGGAGACAATAACCAGTGGGAGATGTGTGGTGGCAGCACAACCTTGTGTGAGACAATAACCAGTGGGAGACAATAACCAGTGGGAGACAATAACCAGTGGGAGATGTGTGGTGGCAGCACAACCTTGTGTGAGACAATAACCAGTGGTAGATGTGTGGTGGCAGCACAACCTTGTGTGAGACAATAACCAGTGGGAGACAATAACCAGTGGGAGACAATAACCAGTGGGAGATGTGTGGTGGCAGCACAACCTTGTGTGAGACAATAACCAGTGGGAGACAATAACCAGTGGGAGACAATAACCAGTGGGAGATGTGTGGTGGCAGCACAACCTTGTGTGAGACAATAACCAGTGTGAGACAATAACCAGTGGGAGATGTGTGGTGGCAGCACAACCTTGTGTGAGACAATAACCAGTGGGAGACAATAACCAGTGGGAGATGTGTGGTGGCAGCACAACCTTGTGTGAGACAATAACCAGTGGGAGACAATAACCAGTGGAGAGATGTTGTGGTGGCAGCACAACCTTGTGTGAGACAATAACCAGTGGGAGACAATAACCAGTGGAGACAATAACCAGTGGGAGATGTGTGGTGGCAGCACAACCTTGTGTGAGACAATAACCAGTGGGAGACAATAACCAGTGGAGACAATAACCAGTGGGAGATGTGTGGTGGCAGCACAACCTTGTGTGAGACAATAACCAGTGGGAGACAATAACCAGTGGTAGATGTGTGGTGGCAGCACAACCTTGTGTGAGACAATAACCAGTGGGAGACAATAACCAGTGGGAGATGTGTGGTGGCAGCACAACCTTGTGTGAGACAATAACCAGTGGGAGACAATAACCAGTGGGAGATGTGTGGTGGCAGCACAACCTTGTGTGAGACAATAACCAGTGGGAGACAATAACCAGTGGGAGACAATAACCAGTGGGAGATGTGTGGTGGCAGCACAACCTTGTGTGAGACAATAACCAGTGGGAGACAATAACCAGTGGGAGATGTGTGGTGGGCAGCACAACCTTGTGTGAGACAATAACCAGTGGGAGACAATAACCAGTGGGAGATGTGTGGGTGGCAGCACAACCTTGTGTGAGACAATAACCAGTGGGAGACAATAACCAGTGGGAGACAATAACCAGTGGGAGATGTGTGGTGGCAGCACAACCTTGTGTGAGACAATAACCAGTGGGAGACAATAACCAGTGGGAGACAATAACCAGTGGGAGACAATAACCAGTGGTAGATGTGTGGTGGCAGCACAACCTTGTGGGAGACAATAACCAGTGGGAGACAATAACCAGTGGGAGACAATAACCAGTGGGAGACAATAACCAGTGGGAGACAATAACCAGTGGGAGATGTGTGGTGGCAGCACAACCTTGTGGGAGACAATAACCAGTGGGAGACAATAACCAGTGGGAGACAATAACCAGTGGGAGACAATAACCAGTGGTAGATGTGTGGTGGCAGCGCAACCTTGTGTGAGACAATAACCAGTGGGAGACAATAACCAGTGGGAGATGTGTGGTGGCAGCACAACCTTGTGGGAGACAATAACCAGTGGGAGACAATAACCAGTGGGAGACAATAACCAGTGGGAGACAATAACCAGTGGGAGACAATAACCAGTGGGAGATGTGTGGTGGCAGCACAACCTTGTGGGAGACAATAACCAGTGGGAGACAATAACCAGTGTGAGACAATAACCAGTGGGAGATGTGTGGTGGCAGCACAACCCAGTAAGAAATGCGTACCACAGCGAGGTAAACACAGTAAGAGTTACCAGAGTAAGAGGTACCTCAGTAAGAGTTAACACAGTAAGAGGTACCACAGTAAGTGTTACCTCGGTAAGAGGTACCACAGTAAGAGGTACCACAGAAGGAGGTACCACAGTAGGAGGTACCCCAGTAGGAGGTACCAAAGGAACACATAGCACCAGAGCTCCGGGAACATAGCAATATCAGAGAGGGTCTACATAACAGCAGAGCCCAACACTCTCTCTCTCTCTCTCTCTCTCTCTCTCTCTCTCTCTCTCTCTCTCTCTCTCTCTCTCTCTCTCTCTCTCTCTCTCTCTCTCTCTCTCTCTCTCTCTCTCTCTCTCTCTCTCTCTCTCTCTCTCTCTCTCTCTCTCTCTCTCTCTCTCTCTCTCTCTCTCTCTCTCTCTCAGGCAGAAGCCACAGCAGGAGGGGCCAGGGTTAGGTCTGTATGGCTGAGGCTCGTACATAATGTATCAAGATGACGCAGGATGATGTACACATGGCTTATGTCTGACCTTTCTTATACCCACTCCACACCCACTTCTCTCTCCCTCTCCCACCCACTCCTCTCCCTCTCCCACCCAGTCCTCTCCCTCTCCCAGCCAGTCCTCTCCCTCTCCCACCTAGTCCTCTCCCTCTCCCACCCAGTCCTCTCCTTCTCCCACCCACTCCTCTCCCTCTCCCACCCAGTCCTCTCCCTCTCCCACCCAGTCCTCTCCCTCTCCCACCCAGTCCTCTCCTTCTCCCACCCACTCCTCTCCCTCTCCCACCCAGTCCTCTCCCTCTCCCAGCCAGTCCTCTCCGTCCTGGTACGCCAGCAATACCTGCTTTATGTAATATTCCAGAGGGTGAGATACCACCATACCACTCGTCTTCTGTACATACCTCACCAACACAGGAACTCCCTCACACCTGGACCTCACCAACACAGGAACTCCCTCACACCTGGACCTCACCAACACAGGAACTCCCTAACACCTGGACCTCACCAACACAGGAACTCCCTAACACCTGGACCTCACCAACACAGGAACTCCCTCACACCTGGACCTCACCAACACAGGAACTCCCTAACACCTGGACCTCACCAACACAGGAACTCCCTCACACCTGGACCTCACCAACACAGGAACTCCTTAACACCTGGACCTCACCAACACAGGAACTCCCTCACACCTGGACCTCACCAACACAGGAACTCCCTAACACCTGGACCTCACCAACACAGGAACTCCCTCACACCTGGACCTCACCAACACAGGAACTCCCTAACACCTGGACCTCACCAACACAGGAACTCCCTAACACCTGGACCTCACCAACACAGGAACTCCCTCACACCTGGACCTCACCAACACAGGAACTCCCTCACACCTGGACCTCACCAGCACAGGAACTCCCTAACACCTGGACCTCACCAACACAGGAACTCCCTAACACCTGGACCTCACCAACAGAGGAACTCCCTCACACCTGGACCTCACCAACACAGGAACTCCCTAACACCTGGACCTCACCAACACAGGAACTCCCTCACACCTGGACCTCACCAACACAGGAACTCCCTAACACCTGGACCTCACCAACACAGGAACTCCCTCACACCTGGACCTCACCAACACAGGAACTCCCTAACACCTGGACCTCACCAACACAGGAACTCCCTAACACCTGGACCTCACCAACACAGGAACTCCCTCACACCTGGACCTCACCAACACAGGAACTCCCTAACACCTGGACCTCACCAACACAGGAACTCCCTCACACCTGGACCTCACCAGCACAGGAACTCCCTAACACCTGGACCTCACCAACAGAGGAACTCCCTCACACCTGGACCTCACCAGCACAGGAACTCCCTCACACCTGGACCTCACCAGCACAGGAACTCCCTCACACCTGGACCTCACCAGCACAGGAACTCCCTAACACCTGGACCTCACCAACACAGGAACTCCCTCACACCTGGACCTCACCAGCACAGGAACTCCCTCACACCTGGACCTCACCAGCACAGGAACTCCCTAACACCTGGACCTCACCAACACAGGAACTCCCTAACACCTGGACCTCACCAGCACAGGAACTCCCTAACACCTGGACCTCACCAACACAGGAACTCCCTAACACCTGGACCTCACCAACACAGGAACTCCCTCACACCTGGACCTCACCAGCACAGGAACTCCCTAACACCTGGACCTCACCAACACAGGAACTCCCTAACACCTGGACCTCACCAACACAGGAACTCCCTCACACCTGGACCTCACCAACACAGGAACTCCCTAACACCTGGACCTCACCAACACAGGAACTCCCTCACACCTGGACCTCACCAACACAGGAACTCCCTCACACCTGGACCTCACCAACACAGGAACTCGCTAACACCTGGACCTCACCAACACAGGAACTCCCTCACACCTGGACCTCACCAACACAGGAACTCCCTCACACCTGGACCTCACCAACACAGGAACTCACTCACACCTGGACCTCACCAACACAGGAACTCCCTCACACCTGGACCTCACCAACACGGGAACTCACTCACACCTGGACCTCACCAACACAGGAACTCACTCACACCTGGACCTCACCAACACAGGAACTCACTCACACCTGGACCTCACCAACACGGGAACTCACTCACACCTGGACCTCACCAACACAGTAACTCACTCACATCTGGACCTCACCAACACAGGAACTCACTCACACCTGGACCTCACCAACATATGAACTCACTCACACCTGGACCTCACCAACACAGTAACTCACTCACATCTGGACCTCACCAACATATGAACTCACTCACACCTGGACCTCACCAACACAGTAACTCACTCACATCTGGACCTCACCAACACAGGAACTCACTCACTACTGGACCTCACCAACACATGAACTCACTCACACCTGTACCTCACCAACACAGTAACTCACTCACACCTGGACCTCACCAACACGGGAACTCACTCACACCTAGACCTCACCAACACAGTAACTCACTCACACCTGGACCTCACCAACACGGGAACTCACTCACACCTAGACCTCACCAACACAGTAACTCACTCACACCATCCACAACCAACTGGAACAATAGACAATCTACAACCAACTGGAACAATAGACCATCTACAACCAACTGGAACAATAGTCCATCTACAACCAACTGGAACAATAGACCATCTACAACCAACTGGAACAATAAACCATCTATAACCAACTGGAACAATAAACCATCTATAACCAACTGGAACAATAGACCATCTACAACCAACTGGAACAATAGTCCATCTACAACCAACTGGAACAATAGACCATCTACAACCAACTGGAACAATAAACCATCTACAACCAACTGGAACAATAAACCATCTATAACCAACTGGAACAATAAACCATCTATAACCAACTGGAACAATAAACCATCTACAACCAACTGGAACAATAAACCATCTATAACCAACTGGAACAATAAACCATCTACAACCAACTGGAACAATAAACCATCTATAACCAACTGGAACAGAATGGAGTTGTCTCATAGAGTCACATATCTCTCGTTATGCTGTACCCTGGTGTCTACAGCTGCACCTTGACCATCTATGGTCTGTACCCTGGTGTCTACAGCTGCACCTTGACCATCTATGGTCTGTACCCTGGTGTCTACAGCTGCACCTTGACCATCTATGGTCTGTACCCTGGTGTCTACAGCTGCACCTTGACCATCTATGGTTTGTACCCTGGTGTCTACAGCTGCACCTTGACCATCTATGGTCTGTACCCTGGTGTCTACAGCTGCATCTTGACCATCTATGGTCTGTACCCTGGTGTCTACAGCTGCACCTTGACCATCTATGGTCTGTACCCTGGTGTCTACAGCTGCACCTTGACCATCTATGGTCTGTACCCTGGTGTCTACAGCTGCACCTTGACCATCTATGGTCTGTACCCTGGTGTCTACAGCTGCACCTTGACCATCTGTGGTCTGTTCCCTGGTGTCTACAGCTGCACCTTGACCATCTATGGTCTGTACCCTGGTGTCTACAGCTGCACCTTGACCATCTATGGTCTGTACCCTGGTGTCTACAGCTGCACCTTGACCATCTGTGGTCTGTTCCCTGGTGTCTACAGCTGCACCTTGACCATCTGTGGTCTGTCCCCTGGTGTCTACAGCTGCACCTTGACCATCTTTGGTCTGTTCCCTGGTGTCTACAGCTACACCTTGACCATCTGTGGTCTGTTCCCTGGTGTCTACAGCTGCACCTTGACCATCTTTGGTCTGTTCCCTGGTGTCTACAGCTGCACCTTGACCATCTGTGGTCTGTCCCTGGTGTCTACAGCTGCACCTTGACCATCTGTAGTCTGTTTCCTGATGTCTACAGCTGCACCTTGACCATCTGTGTTCTGTACCCTGGTGTCCACAGCTGCACCTTCATCATCTGTGGTCTGTTTTCTGGTGTCTACAGCTGTACCTTGATCATCTGTGGTCTGTACCCTGGTGTCTACAGCTGCACCTTGACCATCTGTGGTCTGTTCCCTGGTGTCTACGGCTGCACCTTGACCATCTATGGTCTGTACCCTGGTGTCTACAGCTGCACCTTGACCATCTATGGTCTGTACCCTGGTGTCTACAGCTGCACCTTGACCATCTATGGTCTGTACCCTGGTGTCTACAGCTGCACCTTGACCATCTATGGTCTGTACCCTGGTGTCTACAGCTGCACCTTGACCATCTATGGTCTGTACCCTGGTGTCTACAGCTGCACCTTGACCATCTATGGTCTGTACCCTGGTGTCTACAGCTGCACCTTGACCATCTGTGGTCTGTTCCCTGGTGTCTACAGCTGCACCTTGACCATCTATGGTCTGTACCCTGGTGTCTACAGCTGCACCTTGACCATCTATGGTCTGTACCCTGGTGTCTACAGCTGCACCTTGACCATCTGTGGTCTGTTCCCTGGTGTCTACAGCTGCACCTTGACCATCTGTGGTCTCTCCCCTGGTGTCTACAGCTGCACCTTGACCATCTTTGGTCTGTTCCCTGGTGTCTACAGCTACACCTTGACCATCTGTGGTCTGTTCCCTGGTGTCTACAGCTGCACCTTGACCATCTTTGGTCTGTTCTCTGGTGTCTACAGCTGCACCTTGACCATCTGTGGTCTGTCCCTGGTGTCTACAGCTGCACCTTGACCATCTGTGGTCTGTTTCCTGATGTCTACAGCTGCACCTTGACCATCTGTGTTCTGTACCCTGGTGTCTACAGCTGCACCTTCATCATCTGTGGTCTGTTTTCTGGTGTCTACAGCTGTACCTTGATCATTTGTGGTCTATACCCTGGTGTCTACAGCTGCACCTTGACCATCTGTGGTCTGTTCCCTGGTGTCTACGGCTGCACCTTGACCATGTGTGGTCTGTTCCCTGGTGTCTACAGCTGCACCTTGACCATGTGTGGTCTGTTCCCTGGTGTCTACAGCTGCACCTTGACCATCTGTGGTCTGTTCCCTGGTGTCTACAGCTGTACCTTGACCATCTGTGGTCTGTTCCCTGGTGTCTACAACTGCACCTTGACCATCTGTCGTCTGTTCCCTGGTGTCTACAGCTGCACCTTGACCATCTGTGTTCTGTACCCTGGTGTCTACAGCTGCACCTTCATCATCTGTGGTCTGTTTTCTGGTGTCTACAGCTGTACCTTGATCATCTGTGGTCTGTACCCTGGTGTCTACAACTGCACCTTGACCATCTGTCGTCTGTTCCCTGGTGTCTACAGCTGTACCTTGACCATCTGTGTTCTGTACCCTGGTGTCTACAGCTGCACCTTCATCATCTGTGGTCTGTTTTCTGGTGTCTACAGCTGTACCTTGATCATCTGTGGTCGGTACCCTGGTGTCTACAGCTGCACCTTGACCATCTGTGGTCTGTTCCCTGGTGTCTACAGCTGTACCTTGACCATCTGTGGTCTGTTTTCTGGTATCTACAGCTGCACCTTGACCATCTGTGGTCTGTACTCTGGTGTCTACAGCTGCACCTTGACCATCTGTGGTCTGTTCACTGGCATCTACATCTGCACCCTGACCATCTGTGGTCTGTTCCCTGGTATCTACATCTGCACCTTGACCATCTGTGGTCTGTTCCCTGGTATCTACATCTGCACCTTGACCATCTGTAGTCTGTTCCCTGGTATCTACATCTGCACCTTGACCATCTGTGGTCTGTACCCTGGTGTCTACAGCTGCACTTTGACCATCTGTGGTCTGTTCCCTGGTGTCTACAGCTGCACCGTGACCATCTGTGGTCTGTTCACTAGTATCTACATCTGCACCTTGACCATCTGTGGTCTGTTCCCTGGTATCTACATCTGCACCTTGACCATCTGTGGTCTGTTTTCTGGTGTCTACAGCTGCCCCTTTGCCATCTGTGGTTTGTTCCCTGGTGTCTACATCTGCACCTTGACCGTCTGTGGTCTCTTTTCTGGTGTCTACAGCTGCACCTTGACCATCTGTGGTCTGCTTTCTGGTGTCTACAGCTGCACCTTGACCATCTGTGGTCTGTTTTCTGGTGTCTACAGCTGCACCTTGACCATCTGTGGTCTGTTTTCTGGTGTCTACAGCTGCACCCTGACCATCTGTGGTCTCTTCCCTGGTGTCTACAGCTGCACCTTGACCACCTTGGTCTGTTTTCTGGTGTCTACAGCTGCACCTTGACTATCTGTGGTCTATTTTCTGGTGTCTACAGCTGCACCTTGACCATCTGTGGTCTGTTCCCTGATGTCTACAGCTACACCTTGACCATCTGTGGTCTGTTTCCTGGTGTCTACAGCTGCACCTTGACCATCTGTGGTCTGTTTTCTGGTATCTACAGCTGCACCTTGACCATGTGTGGTCTGTTTCCTGGTGTCTACAGCTGCACCTTGACCATCTGTGGTCTGTTTTCTGGTGTCTACAGCTGCACCTTGACCATCTGTAGTCTGTTTCCTGGTGTCTACAGCTGCACCTTGACCATGTGTGGTCTGTTTTCTGGTGTCAACAGCTGCACCTTGACCATCTGTGGTCTGTTCTCTGATGTCTACAGTTGCACCTTGACCACCTGTGGTCTGTTTTCTGGTGTCTACAGCTGCACCTTGACCATCTGTGGTCTGTTTTCTGGCGTCTACAGCTGCACCTTGACCATCTGTGGTCTGTTTTCTGGTATCTACAGCTGCACCTTGACCATCTGTGGTCTGTTTCCTGGTGTCTACAGCTGCACCTTGACCATGTGTGGTCTGTTTTCTGGTATCTATAGCTGCACCTTGACCATCTGTGGTCTGTTTCCTGGTGTCTACAGCTGCACCTTGACCATCTGTTGTCTGTTTTCTGGTGTCTACAGCTGCACCTTGACCATGTGTGGTCTGTTTTCTGGTATCTACAGCTGCACCTTGACCATCTGTGGTCTGTTCCCTGGTGTCTACAGCTGCACCTTAACCATCTGTGGTCAGTTTCCTGGTGTCTACAGCTGCACCTTGACCATCTGTGGTCTGTTTTCTGGTATCTATAGCTGCACCTTGACCATCTGTGGTCTGTTTTCTGGTATCTATAGCTGCACCTTGACCATCTGTGGTCTGTTTTCTGGTATCTATAGCTGCACCTTGACCATCTGTGGTCTGTTTTCTGTTATCTATAGCTGCACCTTGACCATCTGTGGTCTGTTTTCTGTTATCTATAGCTGCACCTTGACCATCTGTGGTCTGTTCCCTGGTGTCTACAGCTGCACCTTGACCATCTCTGGTCTGTTCCCTGATGTCTACAGCTGTACCTTGACCATCTGTGGTCTGTTCCCTGGCGTCTACAGCTGCACCTTGACCATGTGTGGTCTGTTTTCTGGTGTCTACAGCTGCACCTTAACCATCTGTGGTCTGTTTTCTGGTATCTATAGCTGCACCTTGACCATCTGTGGTCTGTTTTCTGGTATCTAAAGCTGCACCTTGACCATATGTGGTCTGTTCCCTGATGTGTACAGCTGCACCTTGACCATCTGTGGTCTGTTCCCTGGTGTCTACAGCTGCACCTTAACCATCTGTGGTCTGTTCCCTGGTGTCTACAGCTGCACCTTGACCATCTGTGGTCTGTACCCTGGTGTCTACAGCTGCACCTTGAACATCTGTGGTCTGTCTCCCTGAGGTGTTTGGGCACGGTAGATGATGATACACCCAGGATCTGGCTCTACCTGGTAGATGATGATACACCCAGGATCTGGTTCTACCTGGTAGATGATGATACACCCAGGATCTGGCTCTACCTGGTACATGATGATACACCCAGTATCTGGCTCTACCTGGTAGATGATGATACACCCAGGATCTGGCTCTACCTGGTACATGATGATACACCCAGGATCTGGCTCTACCTGGTACATGATGATACACCCAGGATCTGGCTCTACCTGGTAGATGATGATACACCCAGGATCTGGCTCTACCTGGTACATGATGATACACCCAGGATCTGGCTCTATCTGGTACATGATGATACACCCAGGATCTGGCTCTACCTGGTAGATGATGATACACCCAGGATCTGGCTCTACCTGGTAGATGAAGATACACCCAGTATCTGGCGCTACCTGGTAGATGATGATACACCCAGGATCTGGCTCTATCTGGTACATGATGATACACCCAGGATCTGGCTCCACCTGGTAGATGATGATACACCCAGGATCTGGCTCTACCTGGTACATGATGATACACCCAGGATCTGGCTCCACCTGGTACATGATGATACACCCAGGATCTGGCTCCACCTGGTACATGATGATACACCCAGGATCTGGCTCCACCTGGTAGATGATGATACACCCAGGATCTGGCTCTACCTGGTAGATGATGATACACCCAGGATCTGGCTCTACCTGGTAGATGATGATGCAACCAGTATCTGGCTCTACCTGGTAGATGATGATACACCCAGGATCTGGCTCTACCTGGTACATGATGATACACCCAGGATCTGGCTCTACCTGGTAGATGATGATACACCCAGGATCTGGCTCCACCTGGTAGATGATGATACACCCAGGATCTGGCTCTGCCTGATACATGATGATACACCCAAGATCTGGCTCTACCTGGTAGATGATGATACACCCAGGATCTGGCTCTACCTGGTAGATGATGATACACCCAGGATCTGGCTCTACCTGGTACATGATGATACACCCAGGATCTGGCTCTACCTGGTACATGATGATACACCCAGGATCTGGCTCCACCTGGTAGATGATGATACACCCAGGATCCTGCTCTACCTGGTACATGATGATACACCCAGGATCTGGCTCTACCTGGTAGATGATGATACCCCCAGGATCTGGCTCCACCTGGTAGATGACGATACACCCAGGATCTGGCTCCACCCGGTAGATGACGATACACCCAGGCTCTGGCTCTACCTGGTAGATGACGATACACCCAGGATCTGGTTCTACCTGGTAGATGATGATACACCTAGGATCTGGCTCTACCTAGTAGATGATGATACAACCAGGATCTGCCTCGGCTTGGTAGATGATCCCCCAGGATCTGGCTCTACCTGGTAGATGATGATACACCCAGGACCGGGCTCTACCTGGTAGATGATGATACACCCAGGATCTGGCTCTACCTGGTAGATGATGATACACCCAGGATCTGGTTCTGCTTGGTAGATGATGATACACCCAGGATCTGGCTCTACCTGGTAGATGATGATACACCCAGGACCGGGCTCTACCTGGTAGATGATGATACAACCAGGATCTGGCTCTGCCTGGTAGATGATGATACACCCAGGATGTGGCTCTACCTGGTAGATGATGATACACCCAGGATCAGGATCTACCTGGTAGATGATGATACACCCAGGATCTGGCTCTACCTGGTAGATGATGATAAACCCAGGATCAGGCCCTACCTGGTAGATGATGATACACCCAGGACCGGGCTCTACCTGGTAGATGATGATACACCCAGGATCTGGCTCTACCTGGTAGATGATGATGCAACCAGTATCTGGCTTTACCTGGTAGATGATGATACACCCAGGATCTGCCTCTACCTGGTAGATGATGATACACCCAGGATCTGGCTCTACCTGGTAGATGATGATACACCCAGGATCTGGCTCTAACTGGTAGATGATGGTACACCCAGGATCTGGCTCTACCTGGTACATGATGATACACCCAGGATCTGGCTCTAACTAGTGGATGATGATACACCCAGGATCTGCCTCGGCCTGGTAGATGATGATACACCCAGGATCTGGCTCTGCCTGGTAGATGATGATACACCCAGGATCTGGCTCTACCTGGTAGATAATGATACACCGATGATCTGGCCCTACCTGGTAGATAATGATACACCCAGGATCTGGCTCTACCTGGTAGATAATGATACACCCAGGATCTGGCTCTACCTGGTAGATAATGATACACCCAAGGTCTGGCTCTACCTGGTACATGATGATACACCCAGGATCTGGCTCTACCTGGTAGATAAAGATACACCCAGGATCTGGCTCTACCTGGTAGATAATGATACACCCAGGATGTGGCTCTACCTGGTCGATTATGATACACCCAGGATGTGGCTCTACCTGGTCGATTATGATACACCCAGGATGTGGCTCTACCTGGTCGATTATGATACACCCAGGATCTGGCTCTACCTGGTCGATTATGATACACCCAGGATCTGGCTCTACCTGGTCGATTATGATACACCCAAGATCTGGCTCTACCTGGTCGATTATGATACACCCAGGATCTGGCTCTATCTGGTCGATTATGATACACCCAGGATCTGGCTCTACCTGGTCGATTATGATACACCCAAGATCTGGCTCTACCTGGTCGATTATGATACACCCAGGATTTGGTCAATGTCTCTGTAGTTACACTAACCATTTGGACTCCAGGGTTGTCCTGTTCGACCAGTTACTCCGTAATATCGACCAGATCTCGACCATGTGTGCTGGATGCTGGACTGCTGGTCGACCTGGACGCCACGGTCAGGAGGAGAGTAATGTTGCACCTTTACGTCAGGGCAAAGCTGGGCTACAGGAAAATGTGGGATGTTGATCAATGCCACACATGTAAACATTGAGCCCCAGCCAGACCACCTGGCCTTATGACAGCAACTCAAGCTGCCAGGATTATCCCTCACCCACCACCACCCACAACCCACCACCCACACACCCACCACCCACAACCCTCCGGGTCATGTGACCTGGCCCTCAGAACGTGGGTGCTCCACTTCTATCACACTTCTTGTTATTAATCTGGTGTTGATGACCCGTCCAATGTGGACCAAATGTCTTCCTTTATTCTTATAACATCACTTTTATACTCATTTATCGACACGATATATATATATATATATATATATATATATATATATATATATATATATATATATATATATATATACATTATATGTATGTAGCATTTATGGATCTGGAGAAGGCATATGATAGAGCTGATAGAGATGTTCTGTGGAAGGTATTAAGAATATATGGTGTGGGAGGCAAGTTGTTAGAAGCAGTGAAAAGTTTTTATCGAGGATGTAAGGCATGTGTACGTGTAGGAAGAGAGGAAAGTGATTGGTTCTCAGTGAATGTAGGTTTGCGGCAGGGGTGTGTGATGTCTCCATGGTTGTTTAATTTGTTTATGGATGGGGTTGTTAGGGAGGTGAATGCAAGAGTTTTGGAAAGAGGGGCAAGTATGAAGTCTGTTGGGGATGAGAGAGCTTGGGAAGTGAGTCAGTTGTTGTTCGCTGATGATACAGCGCTGGTGGCTGATTCATGTGAGAAACTGCAGAAGCTGGTGACTGAGTTTGGTAAAGTGTGTGAAAGAAGAAAGTTAAGAGTAAATGTGAATAAGAGCAAGGTTATTAGGTACAGTAGGGTTGAGTATCAAGTCAATTGGGAGGTGAGTTTGAATGGAGAAAAACTGGAGGAAGTAAAGTGTTTTAGATATCTGGGAGTGGATCTGGCAGCCGATGGAACCATGGAAGCGGAAGTGGATCATAGGATGGGGGAGGGGGCGAAAATTCTGGGAGCCTTGAAGAATGTGTGGAAGTCGAGAACATTATCTCGGAAAGCAAAAATGGGTATGTTTGAAGGAATAGTGGTTCCAACAATGTTGTATGGATGCGAGGCGTGGGCTATGGATAAAGTGGTGCGCAGGAGGATGGATGTGCTGGAAATGAGATGTTTGAGGACAATGTGTGGTGTGAGGTGGCTTGATCGAGTAAGTAACGTAAGGGTAAGAGAGATGTGTGGAAATAAAAAGAGCGTGGTTGAGAGAGCAGAAGAGGGTGTTTTGAAATGGTTTGGGCACATGGAGAGAATGAGTGAGGAAAGATTGACCAAGAGGATATATGTGTCGGAGGTGGAGGGAACGAGGAGAAGAGGGAGACCAAATTGGAGGTGGAAAGATGGAGTGAAAAAGATTTTGTGTGATCGGGGCCTGAACATGCAGGAGGGTGAAAGGAGGGCAAGGAATAGAGTGAATTGGATCGATGTGGTATACCGGGGTTGACGTGCTGTCAGTGGATTGAATCAGGGCATGTGAAGCGTCTGGGGTAAACCATGGAAAGCTGTGTAGGTATGTATATTTACGTGTGTGGACGTATGTATATACATGTGTAAGGGGGTGGGTTGGGCCATTTCTTTCGTCTGTTTTCCTTGCGCTACCTCGCAAACGCGGGAGACAGCGACAAAGCAAAAAAAAAAAAAACATATATATATATATATATATATATATATATATATATATATATATATATATATATATATATATATATATATATATATATATATAGTATATATATATATATATATATATATATATATATATATATATATATATATATATATATATATATATGTATATATATATATATATATATATATATATATACATATATATATATATATATATATATATATATATCTTTTTTTTATTTTGCTTTGTCGCTGTCTCTCGCGTTAGCGAGGTAGCGCAAGGAAACAGATGAAAGAATGGCCCAACCCACCCACATACACATGTATATACATACACGTGCACACACGCAAATATACATACCTATACATCTCAACGTATACATATATACACACACACACAGACATGCACATATATAGACATGTACATAATTCATACTGTCTGCCTTTATTTGTTCCCATCGCCACCTCGCCACACATGGAATAGCAACCCCCTCCCCCCTCATGTGCGCGAGGTAGCGCTAGGAAAAGACAACAAAGGCCACATTCGTTTACACTCAGTCTCTAGCTGTCATGTAATAATGCACCGAAACCACAGCTCCCTATCCACATCCAGGCCCCACACAACTTTCCATGGTTTACCCCAGACGCTTCACATGCCCTGGTTCAATCCATTGACAGCACGTCGACCCCGGTATACCACATTGTTCCAATTCACTCTATTCCTTGCACGCCTTTCACCCTCCTGCATGTTCAGGCCCCAATCACTCAAAATCTTTCTCAATCCATCTTTCCACCTCCAATTTGGTCTCCCACTTCTCCTCGTTCCCTCCACCTCTGACACATATATCCTCTTTGTCAATCTTTCCTCACTCATTCTCTCCATGTGACCAAACCATTTCAAAACACCCTCTTCTGCTCTCTCAACCACACTCTTTTTATTTCCACACATCTCTCTTACCCTTACATTACTTACTCGATCAAACCACCTCACACCACATATTGTCCTCAAACATCTCATTTCCAGCACATCCACCCTCCTGCGCACTACTCTATCCATAGCCCACGCCTCGCAACCATACAACATTGTTGGAACCACTATTCCTTCTAACATACCCATTTTTGCTTTCCAAGATAATGTTCTCGACTTACACACAATTTTCAAGGCTCCCAGAATTTTCGCTCCCTCCCCCACCCTATGATTCACTTCTGCTTCCATGGTTCCATCCGCTTCCAGATTCACTCCCAGATATCTAAACCACTTCACTTCCTCCAGTTTTTCTCCATTCAGACTTACCTCCCAGTTGACTTGTCCCTCAACCCTACTGTACCTAATAACCTTGCTCTTATTCACATTTACTCTTAACTTTCTTCTTTCACACACTTTACCAAACTCAGTCACCAGCTTTTGCAGTTTCTCACATGAATCAGCCACCAACGCTCTATCATCAGCGAACAACAACTGACTCACTTCCCAAGCTCTCACATCCACAACAGACTTCATACTTGCCCCTCTTTCCAAAACTCTTGCATTCACCTCCCTAACAATCCCATCCATAAACAAATTAAACAACCATGGAGACATCACACACCCCTGCCGCAAACCAACATTCACTGAGAACCAATCACTTTCCTCTCTTCCTACACGTACACATGCCTTACATCCTCGATAAAACTTTTCACTGCTTCTAACAACTTGCCTCCCACACCATATATTCTTAATACCTTCCACAGAGCATCTCTATCAACTCTATCATATGCCTTCTCCAGATCCATAAATGCTACATACAAATCCATTTGTTTTTCTAAGTATTTCTCACATACATTCTTCAAAGCAAACACCTGATCCACACATCCTCTACCACTTCTGAAACCACACTGCTCTTCCCCAATCTGATGCTCTGTACATGCCTTCACCCTCTCAATCAATACCCTCCCATATAATTTACCAGGAATACTCAACAAACTTATACCTCTGTAATTTGAGCACTCACTCTTATCCCCTTTGCCTTTGTACAATGGCACTATGCACGCATTCCGCCAATCTCAGGCACCTCACCATGAATCATACATACATTAAATAACCTTACCAACCAGTCAATACATTATATATATATATATATATATATATATATATATATATATATATATATATATATATATATATATATATATATATATATATATATATATATTTTTGTCGCTGTCTCCCGCGTTTGCGAGGTAGCGCAAGGAAACAGACGAAAGAAATGGCCCAACCCACCCCCTTACACATGTATATACATACGTCCACACACGCAAATATACATACCTACACAGCTTTCCATGGTTTACCCCAGACGCTTTACATGCCCTGATTCAATCCACTGACAGCACGTCAACCCCGGTATACCACATCGATCCAATTCACTCTATTCCTTGCCCCCCTTTCACCTCCTGCATGTTCAGGCCCCGATCACACAAAATCTTTTTGACTCCATCTTTCCACCTCCAATTTGGTCTCCCACTTCTCCTCGTTCCCTCCACCTCCGACACATATATCCTCTTGGTCAATCTTTCCTCACTCATTCTCTCCATGTGCCCAAACCATTTCAAAACACCCTCTTCTGCTCTCTCAACCACGCTCTTTTTATTTCCACACATCTCTCTTACCCTTACGTTACTTACTCGATCAAACCACCTCACACCACACATTGTCCTCAAACATCTCATTTCCAGCACATCCATCCTCCTGCGCACAACTCTATCCATAGCCCACGCCTCGCAACCATACAACATTGTTGGAACCACTATTCCTTCAAACTTACCCATTTTTGCTTTCCAAGATAATGTTCTCGACTTCCACACATTCTTCAAGTCTCCCAGGATTTTCGCCCCCTCCCCCACCCTATGATCCACATCCGCTTCCATGGTTCCATCCACTGCCAGATCCACTCCCAGATATCTAAAACACTTTACTTCCTCCAGTTTTTCTCCATTCAAACTTACCTCCCAATTGACTTGACCCTCAACCCTACTGTACCTAATAACCTTGCTCTTATTCACATTTACTCTTAACTTTCTTCTTTCACACACTTTACCAAACTCAGTCACCAGCTTCTGCAGTTGCTCACATGAATCAGCCACCAGCGCTGTATCATCAGCGAACAACAACTGACTCACTTCCCAAGCTCTCTCATTCCCAACAGACTTCATACTTGCCCCTCTTTCCAAAACTCTTGCATTCACCTCCCTAACAACCCCATCCATAAGCAAATTAAACAACCATGGAGACATCACACACCCCTGCCGCAAACCTACATTCACTGAGAAACAATCACTTTCCTCTCTTCCTACACGTACACACGCCTTACATTCTCGATAAAAACTTTTCACTGCTTCTAACAACTTGCCTCCCACACCATATATTCTCAATACCTTCCACACAGCATCTCTATCAACTCTATCATATGCCTTCTCCAGATCCATAAATGCTACATACAAATCCATTTGCTTTTCTAAGTATTTCTCACATAACATTCTTCAAAGCAAACACCTGATCCACACACACACACACACATATATATATATATATATATATATATATATATATATATATATATATATATATATATATATATATATATATATATATATATATATATATATATATATATATATATATATATATATATATATATAAATGTGAATAAGAGCAAGGTTATTAGGTACAGTAGGGTTGAGGGTCAAGTCAATTGGGAGGTGAGTTTGAATGGAGAAAAACTGGAGGAAGTAAAGTGTTTTAGATATCTGGGAGTGGATCTGGCAGCCGATGGAACCATGGAAGCGGAAGTGGATCATAGGATGGGGGAGGGGGCGAAAATTCTGGGAGCCTTGAAGAATGTGTGGAAGTCGAGAACATTATCTCGGAAAGCAAAAATGGGTATGTTTGAAGGAATAGTGGTTCCAACAATGTTGTATGGTTGCGAGGCGTGGGCTGTGGATAGAGTGGTGCGCAGGAGGATGGATGTGCTGGAAATGAGATGTTTGAGGACAATGTGTGGTGTGAGGTGGTTTGATCGAGTAAGTAATGTAAGGGTAAGAGAGATGTGTGGAAATAAAAAGAGCGTGGTTGAGAGAGCAGAAGAGGGTGTTTTGAAATGGTTTGGGCACATGGAGAGAATGAGTGAGGAAAGATTGACCAAGAGGATATATATGTCGGAGGTGGAGGGAACGAGGAGAAGAGGGAGACCAAATTGGAGGTGGAAAGATGGAGTGAAAAAGATTTTGTGTGATCGGGGCCTGAACATGCAGGAGGGTGAAGGGAGGGCAAGGAATAGAGTGAATTGGAGCGATGTGGTATACCGGGGTTGACGTGCTGTCAGTGGATTGAATCAGGGCATGTGAAGCGTCTGGGGTAAACCATGGAAAGCTGTGTAGGTATGTATATTTGCGTGTGTGGACGTATGTATATACCTGTGTATGGGGGTGGGTTGGGCCATTAACAAGTGATATTTATGTCCAGTAAGGAAGGTGATCCACGACACCTCGTTACATTTTCTTGTTCTTTGGGTCGTAACTCGTGCTCGTTTTCTCTTCTTACCCCCCAGCTACTCCCATCACTCGCCCTCCCTCCCTCCATTCCCCCATCCCTCCCATTCCCATCACTTCCGCCTCTCAACACGTCTTAACAAAATGTTCTCATTTGTTATCTTTCCTTATATGTTCCACTCAGTCCTTCTCCTTCCTCTTGTTATCTGTTCTGCCTTGTTGAGGGAAACAGACACACACACACACACACACACACACACACACACACACACACACACACACACACACACACACACCAGCTGTGAACGTCACACAACATATTTACTAGACCATAACAACACCAGAGGAGGCCAGGTCCCCCAGAGTCTGAGGTTATGTCCTGCCTGGATGTTGTGCTGACATATTGTACTATGGCTTCCATAACCATGACCCTTGCTGACCTGGTCCAGGTCTGCTGCACGTCCACTGCTGACTTGGTCCAGGTCTGCTGTACGTCCACTGCTGACCTGGTCCAGGTCTGCTGCACCTCCCCTGCTGACCTGGTCCAGGTCTTCTGCACGTCCACTGCTGACCTGGTCCAGGTCTGCTGCACGTCCACTTCTGACCTGGTCCAGGTCTGCTGCACGTCCACTTCTGACCTGGTCCAGGTCTGCTGCACGTCCACTGCTGACCTGGTCCAGGTCTGCTGCACGTCCACTGCTGACCTGGTCCAGGTCTGCTGCACGTCCACTTCTGACCTGGTCCAGGTCTGCTGCACGTCCACTGCTGACCTGGTCCAGGTCTGCTGCACGTCCACTGCTGACCTGGTCCAGGTCTGCTGCACGTCCACTGCTGACCTGGTCCAGGTCTGCTGCACGTCCACTTCTGACCTGGTCCAGGTCTGCTGCACGTCCACTTCTGACCTGGTCCAGGTCTGCTGCACGTCCACTGCTGACCTGGTCCAGGTCTGCTGCACGTCCACTGCTGACCTGGTCCAGGTCTGCTGCACGTCCACTGCTGACCTGGTCCAGGTCTGCTGCACGTCCCCTACTGACCTGGTCTAGGTCTACTGCACGTCCACTGCTGATTTGTTTGTTGGTTGGTTGGTTGGTTGATTGTTTGGATAGTTAGATAGTTTAATGGTTGGATTGTTGGATGTACTACAGAATCAAAGTACATGTAACGTACTACATAATCAGTGTACATGTAATGTACTACAGAATCAATGTACATGTAATGTACTACATAATCAATGTACATGTAATGTACTACATGATCAGTGTACATGTAATGTACTACAGAATCAAAGTACATGTAATGTACTACAGGATCAGTGTACATGTAATGTACTACATGATCAGTGTACATGTAATGTACTACAGAATCAAAGTACATGTAATGTACTACAGGATCAGTGTACATGTAATGTACTACAGGATCAGTGTACATGTAATGTACTACAGGATCAGTGTACATGTAATGTACTACAGAATCAATGTACATGTAATGTACTACATAATCAATGTACATGTAATGTACTACATGATCAGTGTACATGTAATGTACTACATAATCAATGTACATGTAATGTACTACATGATCAGTGTACATGTAATGTACTACATGATCAGTGTACATGTAATGTACTACAGAATCAAAGTACATGTAATGTACTACAGGATCAGTGTACATGTAATGTACTACATGATCAGTGTACATGTAATGTACTACAGGATCAGTGTACATGTAATGTACTACAGGATCAGTGTACATGTAATGTACTACAGGATCAGTGTACATGTAATGTACTATAGGATCAGTGTACATGTAATGTACTACAGGATCAGTGTACATGTAATGTACTACAGGATCAGTGTACACGTAATGTACTACAGGATCAGTGTACATGTAATATACTACAGGATCAGTGTACATGTAATGTACTACAGGATCAGTGTACATGTAATATACTACAGGATCAGTGTACATGTAATGTACTACAGGATCAGTGTACATGTAATGTACTACAGGATCAGTGTACATGTAATGTACTACAGGATCAGTGTACATGTAATGTACTACAGGATCAGTGTACATGTAATGTACTACAGGATCAGTGACATGTAATGTACTACATGATCAGTGTACATGTAATGTACTACAGAATCAAAGTACATGTAATGTACTACAGGATCAGTGTACATGTAATGTACTACATGATCAGTGTACATGTAATGTACTACAGGATCAGTGTACATGTAATGTACTACAGGATCAGTGTACATGTAATGTACTACAGGATCAGTGTACATGTAATGTACTACATCTTTACTATCATACTCTTAACAAGTGATGGTCATTATACCTTCACTGGTGCTCTCTCTCTCTCTCTCTCTCTCTCTCTCTCTCTCTCTCTCTCTCTCTCTCTCTCTCTCTCTCTCTCTCTCTCTCTCTCTCTCTCTCTCTCTCTCTCTCTCTCCTGCTGGTAGGAGGGTGAGGCAGGAGGGATGGTGGGACAGAGGACGTGGTTGCTGGGAAGGTGGCGGCAGATGGTTGACGTGTGTGGTGTTGGTGTCTTGTTTATATTGCACTCAACACACACTGTGTGTGTGTGTGTGTGTGTGTGTGTGTGTGTGTGTGTGTGTTGAGTGTACAGCAAAATGTAATCAAAATGATTCCTTTCATACGAGAATTTCTTTAAATATTCAGCAAAGTCGACATTGAACATTTCTTTGTGGTCACACCATCTCTACCAAGGAGAGAACCTGGAGTAAGACCCGGAGTTCATCTGGAGTGCATGAATGTCTTCACTCAGGACTACACTGCCACAACATGTTCTGCAGAACAAGTGTTCATATGTTCACACTGCCACAACATGTTCTGCAGAACAAGTGTTCATATGTTCATATTAGGCTTGATCATCAACCATACTGAGTTATTCATTGAAGAAATAAAGTATTGATCCATATCATGGTACCTCCTCATAAGGTAATGGTATATATCATGGTACCTCCTCATAAGGTAATGGTATATATCATGGTACCTCCTCATAAGGTAATGGTATATATCATGCTACCTCCTCATAAGGTAAAGGTATATATCATGCTACCTCCTCATAAGGTAATGGTATATATCATGGTACCTCCTCATAAGGTAATGGTATATATCATGGTACCTCCTCATAAGGTAATGGTATATATCATGCTACCTCCTCATAAGGTAATGGTATATATCATGCTACCTCCTCATAAGGTAATGGTATATATCATGGTACCTCCTCATAAGGTAATGGTATATATCATGGCACCTCCTCATAAGGTAATGGTATATATCATGTTACATCCTCATAAGGTAATGGTATATATCATGGTACCTCCTCATAAGGTAATGGTATATATATCATGCTACCTCCTCATAAGGTAATGGTATATATCATGCTACCTCCTCATAAGGTAATGGTATATATCATGCTACCTCCTCATAAGGTACTGGTATATATCATGGTACCTCCTCATAAGGTAATGGTATATATCATGGTACCTCCTCATAAGGTAATGGTATATATCATGGTACCTCCTCATAAGGTAATGGTATATATCATGCTACCTCCTCATAAGGTAATGGTATATATCATGGTACCTCCTCATAAGGTAATGGTATATATCATGCTACCTCCTCATAAGATAATGGTATATATCATGCTACCTCCTCATAAGGTAATGGTATATATCATGCTACCTCCTCATAAGGTAATGGTATATATCATGCTACCTCCTCATAAGGTAATGGTATATATCATGCTACATCCTCATAAGGTAATGGTATATATCATGCTACCTCCTATTAAGGTAATGGTATATATCATGGTACCTCCTCATAAGGTAATGGTATATATCATACTACCTCCTCATAAGGTAATGGTATATATCATGGTACCTCCTCATAAGGTAATGGTATATATCATGGTACCTCCTCATAAGGTAATGGTATATATCATGGCACCTCCTCATAAGGTAATGGTATATATCATGGTACCTCCTCATAAGGTAATGGTATATATCATGGTACCTCCTCATAAGGTAATGGTATATATCATGCTACCTCCTCATAAGGTAATGGTATATATCATGGTACCGCCTCATAAGGTAATGGTATATATCATGGTACCTCCTCATAAGGTAATGGTATATATCATGGTACCTCCTCATAAGGTAATGGTATATATCATGCTACCTCCTCATAAGGTAATGGTATATATCATGGTACCTCCTCATAAGGTAATGGTATATATCATGGTACCTCCTCATAAGGTAATGGTATATATTATGGTACCTCCTCATAAGGTAATGGTATATATCATGCTACCTCCTCATAAGGTAATGGTATATATCATGCTACCTCCTCATAAGGTAATGGTATATATCATGGTACCTCCTCATAAGGTAATGGTATATATCATGGTACCTCATCATAAGGTAATGGTATATATCATGCTACCTCCTCATAAGGTAATGGTATATATCATGGTACCTCCTCATAAGGTAATGGTATATATCATGCTACCTCCTCATAAGGTAATGGTATATATCATGGTACCTCCTCATAAGGTAATGGTATATATCATGGTACCTCCTCATAAGGTTATGGTATATATCATGGTACCTCATCATAAGGTAATGGTATATATCATGGTACCTCCTCATAAGGTAATGGTATATATCATGCTACCTCCTCATAAGGTAATGGTATATATCATGGTACCTCCTCATAAGGTAATGGTATATATCATGCTACCTCCTCATAAGGTAATGGTATATATCATGGTACCTCCTCATAAGGTAATGGTATATATCATGGTACCTCCTCATAAGGTTATGGTATATATCATGGTACCTCCTCATAAGGTAATGGTATATATCATGGTACCTCCTCATAAGGTAATGGTATATATCATGCTACCTCCTCATAAGGTAATGGTATATATCATGGTACCTCCTCATAAGGTAATGGTATATATCATGCTACCTCCTCATAAGGTAATGGTATATATCATGGTACCTCCTCATAAGGTAATGGTATATATCATGGTACCTCCTCATAAGGTAATGGTATATATCATGGTACCTCCTCATAAGGTAATGTATATATCATGGTACCTCCTCATAAGGTGATGGTATATATCATGGTACCTCCTCATAAGGTAATGGTATATATCATGTTACCTCCTCATAAGGTAATGGTATATATCATGGTACCTCCTCATAAGGTAATGGTATATATCATGCTACCTCCTCATAAGGTAATGGTATATATCATGCTACCTCCTCATAAGGTAATGGTATATATCATGTTACCTCCTCATAAGGTAATGGTATATATCATGGTGCCTCCTCATAAGGTAATGGTATATATCATGTTACCTCCTCATAAGGTAATGGTATATATCATGGTACCTCCTCATAAGGTAATGGTATATATCATGGTACCTCCTCATAAGGTAATGGTATATATCATGCTACCTCCTCATAAGGTAATGGTATATATCATGGTACCTCCTCATAAGGTAATGGTATATATCATGCTACCTCCTCATAAGGTAATGGTATATATCATGGTACCTCCTCATAAGGTAATGGTATATATCATGGTACCTCCTCATAAGGTAATGGTATATATCATGCTACCTCCTCATAAGGTAATGGTATATATCATGCTACCTCCTCATAAGGTAATGGTATATATCATGGTACCTCCTCATAAGGTAATGGTATATATCATGCTACCTCCTCATAAGGTAATGGTATATATCATGCTACCTCCTCATAAGGTATTGGTATATATCATGGTACCTCCTCATAAGGTAATGGTATATATCATGGTACCTCCTCAGCCTCTGTCATTCCCTGGCCAGAAGGAGTTATGGAATCGTTCTTCCACACCAGGACTGATGTAGTGAGGCGGCAGACTCAAAGTGCATTCTTATCATTGTCTTTATAACACAAAGTGAAGGGGTACTTGTCTTTGGTGATGGGATGAACGTCTTTGGTGATGGGAAGCATGACGTACTCGCGTCATTCTAACTTCTGACTTTCACATTATAATTTCGTTTGGACATGTTACTCCTGCAAGGTATTTTTTCCTCCGGCAGTGTCTCGTGCCGCTTCGTGGTGTTGCCTGAGCTGAGGTACCGCTGCACGGTGGTGGTGGAGGAGACTCACATCTGCTGGACTCTCCTTCTGCTACTGTGAAGATATTACACATCTGACTGTGAGGATATTACATATCTGACTGTGAAGACATCACACATCTGAGTGTGAGGATATTACATGTCTGACTGTGAAGATATTACATATCTCACTGTGAAGATATTACATATCTGACTGCGAGGATATTACATATCTGACTGTGAAGATATTACATATCTGACTGTGAAGATATTACACATCTGACTGTGAGGATATTACATATCTGACTGTGACGATATTACATATCTGACTGTGAAGATATTACATATCTGACTGCGAGGATATTACATATCTGACTGTGAAGATATTACATACCTGACTGTGAAGATATTACACATCTGACTGTGAGGATATTACATATCTGACTGTGACGATATTACATATCTGACTGTGAAGATATTACATATCTGACTGCGAGGATATTACAAATCTGACTGTGAAGATATTACATATCTGACTGTGAAGATATTACATATCTGACTGCGAGGATATTACATATCTGACTGTGAAGATATTACATATCTGACTGTGAAGATATTACATATCTGACTGCGAGGATATTACATATCTGACTGTGAAGATGTTACATATCTGACTGTGAAGATATTACATATCTGACTGCGAGGATATTACATATCTGACTGTGAAGATATTACACATCTGACTGTGAGGATATTACATATCTGACTGTGAAGATATTACATATCTGACTGTGAGGATATTACATATCTGACTGTGAAGATATTACATATCTGACTGTGAAGATATTACATATCTGACTGCGAGGATATTACATATCTGACTGTGAAGATATTACATATCTGACTGTGAAGATATTACATATCTGACTGCGAGGATATTACATATCTGACTGTGAAGATATTACATATCTGACTGTGAAGATTTACATATCTGACTGTGAGATATTACATATCTGACTGTGAGGATATTACATATCTGACTGTGAAGATATTACATATCTGACTGTGAGGATATTACATATCTGACTGTGAAGATATTACATATCTGACTGTGAAGATATTACATATCTGACTGTGAAGATATTACATATCTGACTGTGAAGAAATCACACATCTGAGTGTGAGGATATTACATACCTGACTGTGAAGATATTACATATCTGACTGTGAAGACATTACATATCTGACTGTGAAGACATTACATATCTGACAGTGAAGATATTACATATCTGACTGTGAGGATATTACACATCTGACTGTGAAGATATTACATATATGACTGTGAAGATATTACATATCTGACTGTGAAGATATTACATATCTGACTGTGAAGATATTACATATCTGACTGTGAAGATATTACACATCTGACTGTGAAGATATTACATATCTGACTGTGAAGATATTATACATCTGACTGTGAAGATATTACATAACTGACTCTGAAGATATTACATATCTGACTGTGAAGATATTACATATCTGACTGTGAAGATATTACATATCTGACTGTGAGGATATTACACATCTGACTGTGAAGATATTACATATCTGACTGTGAAGATATTACATATCTGACTGTGAGGATATTACACATCTGACTGTGAGGATATTACATATCTGACTGTGAAGACATCACACATCTGAGTGTGAGGATATTACATATCTGACTGTAAAGATATTACACATCTGACTGTGAGGATATTACACATCTGACTGTGAGGATATTACATATCTGACTGTGAAGACATCACACATCTGAGTGTGAGGATATTACATATCTGACTGTGAAGATATCATACATCTGACTGTGAGGATATTACATATCTGACTGTGAAGACATCACACATCTGAGTGTGAGGA
Source organism: Panulirus ornatus (assembly GCF_036320965.1). NCBI lineage: Eukaryota > Metazoa > Arthropoda > Malacostraca > Decapoda > Palinuridae > Panulirus > Panulirus ornatus. Next base: position 26,612,243 of record NC_092228.1, read on the forward strand.
TAATACATATCTGACTGTGAAGATATTACATATCTGACTGTGAGGATATTACATACCTGACTGTGAGGATATTACATATCTGACTGTGAAGATATTACATATCTGACTGTGAAGATATTACATATCTGACTGTGAAGATATTACATATCTGACTGTGAGGATATTACACCTCTGACTGTGAGGATATTACATATCTGACTGTGAAGATATTACATATCTGACTGTGAAGATATTACATATCTGACTGTGAAGATATTACATATCTGACTGTGAGGATATTACACATCTGACTGTGAGGATATTACATATCTGACTGTGAAGATAATACATATCTGACTGTGAAGATATTACATATCTGACTGCATGCATGAGATATTACATATATCACATGCATGCGCTCTCTCTCTCTCTCTCTCTCTCTCTCTCTCTCTCTCTCTCTCTCTCTCTCTCTCTCTCTCTCTCTCTCTCTCTCTCTCTCTCTCTCTCTCTCTCTCTCTCTCTCTCTCTCTCTCTCTCATCAGGGAGAGTCTGGAGAGCGAGGGTCTTGCTGGAGACATACTGGCAATACAGATGGTGAGGGAAGGGTTCAGGTGTGCCAGCTGTATAAACAGATGGTCTCAGACCTGGGTCATGTGACCACCAGGGATAGACGTCCCATGTTCCACCTGACGTCCCATGTTCCACCAAACGTCCCATGTTCCACCTAACGTCCCATGTTCCAACAGACGTCCCATGTTCCACCTGACGTCCCATGTTCCACCAGACGTCCCATGTTCCACCAAACGTCCCATGTTCCACCAAACGTCCCATGTTCTTCCTGACGTCCCATGTTCCACCAGACGTCCCATGTTCCACCAAACGTCCCATGTTCCACCAAACGTTCCATGTTCCACCAAACGTCCCATGTTCCACCTGACGTCCCATGTTCCACCTGACGTCCCATGTTCCACCAAACGTCCTATGTTCCACCTGACGTCCCATGTTCCACCTGACGTCCTATGTTCCAACTGACGTCCCATGTTCCACCAAACGTCCTATGTTCCACCTGACGCCCAATGTTCCACCAAACGTCCCATGTTCCACCCGACGTCCCACATTCCACCAAACGTCCTATGTTCCACCTGACGTCCCATGTTCCACCAAACGTCCTATGTTCCACCTGACGTCCCATGTTCCACCAAACGTCCTATGTTCCACCTGACGTCCCATGTTCCACCTGACCTCCCATGTTCCACCAAACGTCCTATTTTCCACCTTACGTCCCATGTTTCACCTGACGTCCCATGTTCCACCAAACGTCCTATGTTCCACTTGACGTCCGATGTTCCACCTGACGTCCCATGTTCCACCAAACGTTCTATGTTCCACCTGACGTCCCATGTTTCACCTGACGTCCCTTGTTCCACCAAACGTCCTATGTTCCATCAGACGTCCCATGTTCCACCAAACGTCCTATGTTCCACCTGACGTCCCATGTTTCACCTGACGTCCCATGTTCCACCAAACGTCCTATGTTCCATCAGACGTCCCATGTTCCACCAGACATCCCATGTTCCACCAAACGTCCCATGTTCCACCTGACGTCCCATGTTCCACCAAACGTCCCATGTTCCACCTGACGTCCCATGTTCCACCTGATGCCCCATGTTCCACCTGACGTCCCATGTTACACCTGACGTCCCATGTTCCACCAAACGTCCCATGTTCCACCTGACGTTCCATGTTCCACCAAACGACCCATGTTCCACCTGACGTCCCATGTTCCACCTGACGTCCCATGTTCCACCAAACATCCCATGTTCCACCAAACGTCCCATGTTCCACCTGACGTCCCATGTTCCAAGAAACGTCCCATGTTCCACGTGACGTCCCATGTTCCACCAAAGGTCCAATGTTCCACCTGACGTCCCATGTTCCACCAGACGTCCCATGTTCCACCTGATGTCCCATGTTCCACCTGACGTCCCATGTTCCACCAGACGTCCCATGTTCCACCTGACGTCCCATGTTCCACCTGACGTCCCATGTTCCACCAAACGTCCCATGTTCCACCAAAGGTCCCATGTTCCACCTGACGTCCCATGTTCCACCAAACGTCCCATGTTCCACCTGACGTCCCATGTTCCACCAAAGGTCCCATGTTCCACCAGACGTCCCATGTTCCACCAGACGTCCCATGTTCCACCAAATGTCCCAAGTTCCACCAGACGTCCCATGTTCCACCAAACGTCCCATGTTCCACCTGACGTCCCATGTTCCACCTGACGTCCCATGTTCCACCTGACGTCCCATGTTCCACCAAACGTCCCATGTTCCACCAGACGTCCCATGTTCCACCAGACATCCCATGTTCCACCAAACGTCCCATGTTCCACCAAATGTCCCATGTTCCACCAGACGTCCCATGTTCCACCAAACGTCCTATGTTCCACCTGACGTCCCATGTTCCACCAGACGTCCCATGTTCCACCAAACGTCCCATGTTCCACCTGACGTCCCATGTTCCAACTGACGTCCCATGTTCCACCAAACGTCCTAGGTTCCACCTGACGTCCTATGCTCCACCAGACGTCCCATGTTCCACTAAACGTCCCATGTTCCACCAGACGTCCCATGTCCCACCAAACGTCCCATGTTCCACCTGACGTCCTATGCTCCACCAGACGTCTCATGTTCCACCAGACGTCCCATGTTCCACCTGACGTCCCATGTTCCACCTGACGTCCTATGCTCCACCAGATGTCCCATGTTCCACCTGCCGTCCCATGTTCCACCTGACGTCCCATGTTCCACCAAACGTCCCATGTTCCACCTGACGTCCCATGTTCCACCTGACGTCCCATGTTCCACCAAACGTCCCATGTTCCACCTGACGTCCTATGCTCCACCAGACGTCCCATGTTCCACCGGAAGTCCCATGTTCCACCTGACGTCCCATGTTCCACCTGACGTCCCATGTTCCACCTGACGTCCCATGTTCCACCAAACACACACAAAATAAAACTCCCGTGTTGAAAATATTTCCACAGATGAAGGAAACAAGGAAAATATTTTTGTTGCTGCCCATTACGGCGACCCGACCAGCTGGCCATGTCCAGCCTCGACCAGCACAGCTGCTGCTGCTGGCCATGTCCAGCCTCGACCAGCACAGCAGCTGCTGCTGGCCATGTCCAGCCTCGACCAGCACAGCTGCTGCTGCTGGCCATGTCCAGCCTCGACCAGCACAGCTGCTGCTGGTCATGTCCAGCCTCGACCAGCACAGCTGCAGCTGGCCATGTCCAGCCTCGACCAGCACAGCTGCAGCAGGTCATGTCCAGCCTCGACCAGCACAGAAGCTGCTGCTGGCCATGTCCAGCCTCGACCAGCACAGCTGCAGTTGGTCATGTTCAGCCTCGACCACCACAGCTGCAGCTGGCTATGTCTAGCCTCGACCAGCACACCCACTGCTGGCCATGTCCAGCCTCGACCAGTACAGCTGCTGCAGCTGGCCATGTCCAGCCTCGACCAGTACAGCTGCAGCTGGCCATGTCCAGCCTCGACCATCACAGCTGCAGCTGGCCATGTCCAGCCTCGACCAGCACAGCTGCAGCTGGCCATGTCCAGCCTCGACCAGTACAGCTGCTGCTGCTGGCCATGTCCAGCCTCGACCATCACAGCTGCAGCTGGCCATGTTCAGCCTCGACCAGCACAGCTGCAGCTGGCCATGTCCAGCCTCGACCAGCACAGCTGCAGCTGCTGGCCATGTCCGGCATCGACCAGCACAGGTGCAGCTGGCCATGTCCAGCCTCGACCACACAGCTGCAGCTGGCCATGTCCAGCCTCGACCAACACAGCTGCAGCTGGCCATGTCCTGCCTCGACCAGCACAGCAGCTGCTGCTGGCCATGTTCAGCCTCGACCAACACAGCTGCAGCTGGCCATGTCCAGCCTTGACCATCACAGCTGCAGCTGGCCATGTCCAGCTTCGATCAGCACAGCTGCAGCTGGCCATGTCCAGCCACGATCAGCACAGCTGCAGCTGGCCATGTCCAACCACGATCAGCACAGCTGCAGCTGGCCATGTCCAGCCACGATCAGCACAGCTGCAGCTGGCCATGTCCAGCCACGATCAGCACAGCTGCAGCTTGCCATGTCCAGCCACGATCAGCACAGCTGCAGCTGGCCATGTCCAACCTCGACCAGCACAGCCGCTGCTCCTGGCCATGTTCACCCTCGACCAGCACAGCTGCTGCTGCTGGCCATGTCCAACCTCGACCAGCACAGCTGCAGCTGGCCATGTCCAACCTCGACCAGCACAGCTGCAGCTGGCCATGTCCAACCTCGACCAGCACAGCTGCAGCTGGCCATGTCCAACCTCGACCAGCACAGCTGCTGCTGGCCATGTCCAACCTCGATCAGCACAGCTGCTGCTGGCCATGTCCAACCTCGACCAGCACAGCTGCAGCTGGCCATGTCCAACCTCGACCAGCACAGCTGCTGCTGCTGGCCATGTCCAACCTCGACCAGCACAGCTGCGGCTGGCCATGTCCAGCCTCGACCAGCACAGCTGCGGCTGGCCATGTCCAACCTCGACCAGCACAGCTGCTGCTGGCCATGTCCAGCCTCGACCAGCACAGCTGCTGCTGGCCATGTCCAACCTCGACCAGCACAGCTGCTGCTGGCCATGTCCAGCCTCGACCAGCACAGCTGCTGCTGGCCATGTCCAACCTCGACCAGGACAGCTGCAGCTGGCCATGTCCAACCTCGATCAGGACAGCTGCAGCTGGCCATGTCCAGCCTCGACCAGCACAGCTGCTGCTGGCCATGTCCAACCTCGACCAGGACAGCTGCAGCTGGCCATGTCCAGCCTCGACCAGCACAGCTGCAGCTGGCCATGTCCAGCCTCGACCAGCACAGCTGCTGCTGGCCATGTCCAACCTCGACCAGGACAGCTGCAGCTGGCCATGTCCAGCCTCGACCAGCACAGCTGCAGCTGGCCATGGCCAGACTGGCCAGCGCAGGTCGAGCGGGACCAAAACTTCCCACAACTTGAACAATATATATTGCCACACAGACATGTACACAACCCACAACATATCCTCGTTAATGTAACACGAGAATAAAAATCATCAACTTGTGGAACCAAAAAGATAAATACAGTTTCAAAAACAATATTTGTTTATTGAAAGACAAATAATCATGTGTCAGGAAAAGGGGGACATTTGCATAGCAAACCAAGATCTTCACTGACTGTGGTATAGCAAACCAAGATCTTCACTGACTGTGGCATAGCAAACCAAGATCTTCACTGACTGTGGTATAGCAAACCAAGATCTTTACTGACTGTGGCATAGCAAACCAAGATCTTCACTGACTGTGGCAAAGCAAACCAAGATCTTCACTGACTGTGGCATAGCAAACCAAGATCTTCACTGACTGTAGCATAGCAAACCAAGATCTTCACTGACTGTGGCATAGCAAACCAAGATCTTTACTGACTGTGGTATAGCAAACCAAGATCTTCACTGACTGTGGTATAGCAAACCAAGATCTCTACTGACTGTGGCATAGCAAACCAAGATCTTCACTGACTGTGGTATAGCAAACCAAGATCTTCACTGACTGTGGTATAGCAAACCAAGATCTTCACTGACTGTGGTATAGCAAACCAAGATCTTCACTGACTGTGGCATAGCAAAACAAGATCTTCACTGACTGTGGCATAGCAAACCAAGATCTTTACTGACTGTGGCATAGCAAACCAAGATCTTCACTGACTGTGGCATAGCAAACCAAGATCTTCACTGACTGTGGTATAGCAAACCAAGATCTTCACTGACTGTGGTATAGCAAACCAAGATCTTCACTGACTGTGGCATAGCAAACCAAGATCTTCACTGACTGTGGTATAGCAAACCAAGATCTTCACTGACTGTGGCATAGCAAACCAAGATCTTCACTGACTGTGGTATAGCAAACCAAGATCTTCACTGACTGTGGTATAGCAAACCAAGATCTTCACTGACTGTGGTATAGCAAACCAAGATCTTCACTAACTGTGGCGCAGCAAACCAAGATCTTCACTGACTGTGGCATAGCAAACCAAGATCTTCACTGACTGTGGTATAGCAAAACAAGATCTTCACTGACTGTGGCATAGCAAACCAAGATCTTCACTGACTGAGGCATAGCAAACCAAGATCTTCACTGACTGTGGTATAGCAAACCAGATCTTTACTGACTGTGGTATAGCAAACCAAGATCTTCACTGACTGTGGCATAGCAAACCAGATCTTTACTGACTGTGGCATAGCAAACCAGATCTTTACTGACTGTGGCATAGCGAACCAAGATCTTCACTAACTGTGGCATAGCAAACCAAGATCTTCACTGACTGTGGCATAGCAAACCAAGATCTTCACTGACTGTGGCATAGGAAACCAAGATCTTCACTGACTGTGGTATAGCAAGCCAAGATCTTCACTGACTGTGGCATAGCAAACCAAGATCTTCACTGACTGTGGCGTAGCAAACCAAGATCTTCACTGACTGTGGTATAGCAAACCAAGATCTTCACTGACTGTGGTATAGCAAACCAAGATCTTCACTGACTGTGGCGTGGCAAACCAAGATCTTCACTGACTGTGGCATAGCAAACCAAGATCTTCACTGACTGTGGTATAGCAAGCCAAGATCTTCACTGACTGTGGCATAGCAAACCAAGATCTTCACTGACTGTGGCGTAGCAAACCAAGATCTTCACTGACTGTGGTATAGCAAACCAAGATCTTCACTGACTGTGGTATAGCAAACCAAGATCTTCACTGACTGTGGCGTGGCAAACCAAGATCTTCACTGACTGTGGTATAGCAAACCAAGATCTTCACTAACTGTGGTATAGCAAACCAGATCTTTACTGACTGTGGTATAGCAAACCAAGATCTTCACTGACTGTGGTATAGCAAACCAAGATCTTCACTGACTGTGGTATAGCAAACCAAGATCTTCACTGACTGTGGTATAGCAAACCAAGATCTTCACTGACTGTGGCATAGCAAACCAAGATCTTCACTGACTGTGGTATAGCAAACCAGATCTTTACTGACTGTGGTATAGCAAACCAAGATCTTCACTGACTGTGGTATAGCAAACCAAGATCTTCACTGACTGTGGTATAGCAAACCAAGATCTTCACTGACTGTGGTATAGCAAACCAAGATCTTCACTGACTGTGGTATAGCAAACCAAGATCTTCACTGACTGTGGTATAGCAAACCAAGATCTTCACTGACTGTGGCATAGCAAACCAAGATCTTCACTGACTGTGGTATAGCAAACCAAGATCTTCACTGACTGTGGTATAGCAAACCAAGATCTTCACTGACTGTGGTATAGCAAACCAAGATCTTCACTGACTGTGGTATAGCAAACCAAGATCTTCACTGACTGTGGTATAGCAAACCAAGATCTTCACTGACTGTGGTATAGCAAACCAAGATCTTCACTGACTGTGGTATAGCAAACCAGATCTTTACTGACTGTGGTATAGCAAACCAGATCTTTCACTGACTGTGGTATAGCAACCAAGATCTTCACTGACTGTGGTATAGCAAACCAGATCTTTACTGACTGTGGTATAGCAAACCAAGATCTTCACTGACTGTGGCATAGCAAACCAAGATCTTCACTGACTGTGGCATAGCAAACTCAGATCTTCACTGACCATGATACATATGACTATAACAATGCTAGACCACTGCTCTACTAGCCATATATAACATGGGGTAACATGTACCTCTACTAGCCATATGTAACATGGGGTAACATGTACCTCTTACTTAGCCATATGTAACATGGGGTAACATGTATCTATACTAGCCATATGTAACATGGGGTAACATGTACCTCTACTAGCCATATGTAACATGGGGTAACATATACCTCTACTAGCCATATGTAACATGGGGTAACATGTACCTCTACTAGCCATATGTAACATGGGGTAACATGTACCTCTACTAGCCATATGTAACATGGGGTAACATGTACCTCTACTAGCCATATGTAACATGGGGTAACATGTACCTCTACTAGCCATATGTAACATGGGGTAACATGTACCTCTACTAGCCATATGTAACATGGGGTAACATGTACCTCTACTAGCCATATGTAACATGGGGTAACATGTACCTCTGCCAGCCATATGTAACATGGGGTAACATGTACCTCTACTAGCCATATGTAACTTGGGGTAACATGTACCTCTACTAGCCATATGTAACATGGGGTAACATGTACCTCTACCAGCCATATGTAACATGGGGTAACATGTACCTCTACTAGCAATATGTAACATGGGGTAACATGTACCTCTACTAGCCATATGTAACAAGGGGTAACATGTTCCCCTACTAGCCATATGTAACATGGGGTAACATGTACCTCTACTAGCAATATGTAACATGGGGTAACATGTACCTCTACTAGCAATATGTAACATGGGGTAACATGTACCTCTACTAGTCATATGTAATATGGGGTAACATGTACCCCTACTAGCCATATGTAACATGGGGTAACATGTTCCCCTACTAGCCATATGTAATATGGGGTAACATGTACCTCTACTAGCAATATGTAACAAGGGGTAACATGTAACTCTACTAGCCATATGTAACATGGTGTAACATGTACTCCTACTAGCCATATGTAACATGGGGTAACATGTACCCCTACTAGCCATATGTAACATGGGGTAACATGTACCTCTACTAGCCATATGTAACATGGGGTAACATGTACCTCTACTAGCCATATGTAACAAGGGGTAACATGTACCTCTACTAGCAATATGTAACATGGGGTAACATGTACCTCTACTAGCCATATGTAACATGGGGTAACATGTACCCCTACTAGCCATATGTAACATGGGGTAACATATACCCCTACTAGCCATATGTAACATGGGGTAATATGTACC